>NW_025944728.1:189639-190892 GCF_000764305.2 Hyalella azteca | reverse complement strand
CGGATATAACTGTTATAAATAAGTTCCGTAGTGATTATATAATGGTTCTATAACAGCTGTCTCTTATACACATCTAGATGTGTATAAGAGACAGCACCTGAACTGATGCCACCTGAACAGACTGCCACCAGGACGGGTGGCAGCAGAGTTGCGTCCTAACAAGTCTCAAGGGAGGCGCTCAGGGACGCTGCGGTCGAGGAAATTTTTCCTGCCTAACTGGAAAAATAAAATGTTGGTGCCGGCACTTCCTTCTTGATTTTTATTTTCAAAATAGACTTATTTTTTATATAATTATTAATTTATTTAATGCATAGTGATTCAAAAATTTTATAAAGATTCTAGTTAGAACTTTTAGCTTGAGTTCGTTTATATAAAATGCGTGAAGTGAAGCAAGTAAATCAATGAATGAAAAGAAAGTGGCATGAACGCGAAAGTTTAGGAAAGGAGCCTGAAGTGAATACGGAGATGTAAAATACGGTGATATTAAATTTTAAAAATACATAGTTCAATTGGAAAAACCTAAAGAGAATTTACCTTCTTCATAGATAGTATTAGTTGAATTAAGTCACTGTTTTTTTAATTTGAGAACTTAAATGCAATTTATAGCATTTGAAAATGAACCTGAACAAACAACAGGGCAACTCACAGATATTACTTTCTTCCAAACGGAATGCGTAACATAATAATTATTCATGTTCAATGTTCTATTATAAATACGTGTAAATTGTTTACACTTTCCAGACATCGCATGCAGGCGGCTGAACCTGTGAACGCCGAAATTGACGTTCTCTTTAATTAGAGTTCTTCCATTGCAGTATTTTCATTGACGCTCTTTCTTCAAAAGAACCCGTTATCTTTTATCGCCCTTTCTGTTCTTTCACATTCCTACTCATATTTGATGTATTACGACTTGATGTACTCGTACTTGCACCTGCGATAAGTTAGAAGTATTAAGTGAAGTTGCCCGCTTCAGTGTATCCTAAGAAAATAAATTTATCCGCAACAAAACGTACGAAAGTGAGTGGATATGACTAAATTCCTTGTTTTACTAAAAATTTTCAGCTCTATTGATTTTATGCTGGCACGAAGCGTTGATTGTAAAACTGATACGACTACAAAATCGCGTATAGCACGCGAGGTTTCTCAAATTTATCACTTTTAAACTCTATTTTTACGCAAAATAAAGTCCATTGTTTTGGGAGTGCAAATGTTATACATATTTTAAATGAAAAATGTTGCAGTTAGGGCTGCAA
>NW_025944728.1:184640-189459 GCF_000764305.2 Hyalella azteca | reverse complement strand
TCAAAAATTATCCACATATACATATAAAAAATCGGTCTATTATCTGTCTCTTATACACATCTAGATGTGTATAAGAGACAGATACCACATCGTGACGCCAACATCAAGTCATGGGACATCGTGACGCCAACATCGAGTCATACCACATCGTGACGCCAACATCAAGTCATGTGACATCGTGATGCCAACATCGAGTCATGTGACATCGTGACGCAAAAATAGGCTAAACTAGAATGAATCTTTATTTAACTAAAATACTGCCTGTGAGAGGAGAAGTCATTCAAGCATTCGCTCTTGTAGGGAAAAGAGTTTAGCTAGAAGGTATCTTAATTCAACTGGAATATTGAACCGGGAAGAGAGAAAAAACAATCAATCATTCCCACCTGTTTGGCCCTGCAACTAAACACGTGCTAGTATATCTGTAAACCAGTTTACGCATCAAGCATGACGTCATGACATAGAGCAGCTGCTGCGGCCTGCAGAGAACGTGTCGCCGACACGTTGCGGTAACGTGTGTGCGACAAGCAGGGCTTCGCTGCAGATATGGCTTCTACATATCCCGGCACCTGCATCTTATACGTGTGCTTGAAGGGGGAATTGTGAGCTGATTTAACACCGTCTTACAGTCGAATATAGACCGCGAGCACTGAAAGCAATGAGTATGAAATTGTTTAAATAGTTATGTGTGTATTGCACTCTAGTGGAACATTCTGACCAAGTTTCTGCTGAAAAGAAATCTCATCTGCTGGTGGTAAAAAAGTGTGCAACTATTTGGAAAATACGACACATCCGTTTTTATTTTTCAGATTTTTTTTTTTTTTTTGAAAATGTGGATTTCTTTTTCTAATAAGATTTAGCTTTTCTATCGCAACGCGACTGAAGTACGGCGGTTCAATTGTTAATGACGGTAGAGTAATTGTTATTAACGTCGGGAACTTCCCCACTGTATCATGTCAACATCGGGAGCTCCCCCACTGCATCATGTCAACATCGGGAACTCCCCCACTGCATCATGTCAATGTCGGGAACTCCCCCACTGTATCATGTCAACATCGGGAACTCCCCAACTGCATCATGTCAACATCGGCAACTTACACGCACCCAGAGTTATGGTTAGCAGACCTGTGTTCATGCTCTGCATGACAGACCTTCGCTCAAACGCTGCATGACAGACCTTCCCTCAAACGCTGCATGGCAGACCTTCCCTCAAACGCTGCATGACAGACCTTCCCTCAAACGCTGCATGGCAGACCTTCGCTCAAACGCTGCATGGCAGACCTTCCCTCAAACGCTGCATGACAGACCTTCGCTCAAACGCTGCGTGACAGACCTACGCTCAAACGCTGCATGACAGACCTTCGCTCAAACGCTGCATGACAGACCTTCGCTCAAACGCTGCATGACAGACCTTCGCTCAAACGCTGCATGACAGACCTTCGCTCAAACGCTGCATGACAGACCTTCGCTCAAACGCTGCATGACAGACCTTCGCTCAAACGCTGCATGACAGACCTTCGCTCAAACGCTGCATGACAGACCTTCGCTCAAACGCTGCATGACAGACCTTCGCTCAAACGCTGCATGACAGACCTTCGCTCAAACGCTGCATGACAGACCTTCGCTCAAACGCTGCATGACAGACCTTCGCTCAAACGCTGCATGACAGACCTTCGCTCAAACGCTGCATGACAGACCTTCGCTCAAACGCTGCATGACAGACCTTCGCTCAAACGCTGCATGACAGACCTTCGCTCAAACGCTGCATGACAGACCTTCGCTCAAACGCTGCATGACAGACCTTCGCTCAAACGCTGCATGACAGACCTTCGCTCAAACGCTGCATGACAGACCTTCGCTCAAACGCTGCATGACAGACCTTCGCTCAAACGCTGCATGACAGACCTTCGCTCAAACGCTGCATGACAGACCTTCGCTCAAACGCTGCATGACAGACCTTCGCTCAAACGCTGCATGACAGACCTTCGCTCAAACGCTGCATGACAGACCTTCGCTCAAACGCTGCATGACAGACCTTCGCTCAAACGCTGCATGACAGACCTTCGCTCAAACGCTGCATGACAGACCTTCGCTCAAACGCTGCATGACAGACCTTCGCTCAAACGCTGCATGACAGACCTTCGCTCAAACGCTGCATGACAGACCTTCGCTCAAACGCTGCATGACAGACCTTCGCTCAAACGCTGCATGACAGACCTTCGCTCAAACGCTGCATGACAGACCTTCGCTCAAACGCTGCATGACAGACCTTCGCTCAAACGCTGCATGACAGACCTTCGCTCAAACGCTGCATGACAGACCTTCGCTCAAACGCTGCATGACAGACCTTCGCTCAAACGCTGCATGACAGACCTTCGCTCAAACGCTGCATGACAGACCTTCGCTCAAACGCTGCATGACAGACCTTCGCTCAAACGCTGCATGACAGACCTTCGCTCAAACGCTGCATGACAGACCTTCGCTCAAACGCTGCATGACAGACCTTCGCTCAAACGCTGCATGACAGACCTTCGCTCAAACGCTGCATGACAGACCTTCGCTCAAACGCTGCATGACAGACCTTCGCTCAAACGCTGCATGACAGACCTTCGCTCAAACGCTGCATGACAGACCTTCGCTCAAACGCTGCATGACAGACCTTCGCTCAAACGCTGCATGACAGACCTTCGCTCAAACGCTGCATGACAGACCTTCGCTCAAACGCTGCATGACAGACCTTCGCTCAAACGCTGCATGACAGACCTTCGCTCAAACGCTGCATGACAGACCTTCGCTCAAACGCTGCATGACAGACCTTCGCTCAAACGCTGCATGACAGACCTTCGCTCAAACGCTGCATGACAGACCTTCGCTCAAACGCTGCATGACAGACCTTCGCTCAAACGCTGCATGACAGACCTTCGCTCAAACGCTGCATGACAGACCTTCGCTCAAACGCTGCATGACAGACCTTCGCTCAAACGCTGCATGACAGACCTTCGCTCAAACGCTGCATGACAGACCTTCGCTCAAACGCTGCATGACAGACCTTCGCTCAAACGCTGCATGACAGACCTTCGCTCAAACGCTGCATGACAGACCTTCGCTCAAACGCTGCATGACAGACCTTCGCTCAAACGCTGCATGACAGACCTTCGCTCAAACGCTGCATGACAGACCTTCGCTCAAACGCTGCATGACAGACCTTCGCTCAAACGCTGCATGACAGACCTTCGCTCAAACGCTGCATGACAGACCTTCGCTCAAACGCTGCATGACAGACCTTCGCTCAAACGCTGCATGACAGACCTTCGCTCAAACGCTGCATGACAGACCTTCGCTCAAACGCTGCATGACAGACCTTCGCTCAAACGCTGCATGACAGACCTTCGCTCAAACGCTGCATGACAGACCTTCGCTCAAACGCTGCATGACAGACCTTCGCTCAATCGCTACATGACAGACCTTCGCTCAAACGCTGCATGACAGACCTTCGCTCAAACGCTGCATGGCAGACCTTCGCTCAATCGCTACATGACAGACTTTCGCTCAAACGCTGCATGGCAGACCTTCGCTCAAACGCTGCATGACAGACCTTCGCTCAAACGCTGCATGACAGACCTTCGCTCAATCTTGCCATAATAGCTTGAGCTCAAAGCTCACTGCATGCAAGCTGTCGGACATTTTCACGTTATCACGTCTTTCTTGCTGTGTTTACCTCCCAATTGATATGAAATCGGCTCTCACGAAAGAAGTTGTTCTATTTAATTCGGCGTTACGGACGTTATCGGAGAATTTTAATCTTATACTCGTTAACCATTCGTATTTTTTCATCTCAGTATCGCATAATTTTACTGTCATGCCGTTCATTTTGTTTCATTTCAATATCACGTAATTCAGTCTTTTAACAAATTCCTATCGGATTGCGCAGTAGCGGTGCAGCGTTAACGAAAATTTTCCGTAATTTGCTTGCGTTTCTTTCGTCTTTAAATGCGACTTTTTCGTCATTATAAATAAAGTGATCTTTGAATGCGACCAACACCAAATTTGCAGATTTAACGCATCGTATTGTCACCAAATGCGAGGATTTTGCTTACCTAATATTTTAAAACTACTTGCTGAAATTATAGAAATAATCTTGTGCATTCTCAAAGTATCAAAATTACTATTTATTAGTGGTTATATCATAAGTTTGCTTGATTCGCAACTTGAACAAAAATTACAAAACACAGGAAACTAAAAGTGAATTCACATATCTCAATTAAACACGTTCCGGAGACCAGATTTATCACATATTAAGAAACTTGAGAACAAAGTATTATGAAAAGACTAAATAAATTTCACACGGAAAAGATCATTACCCAAATACCAAATAAATGTGGAACATGAAAACGATTCGCAATTTCAGGCGGGTAAGAACTTTAGCCGGTGTTGCGACAAGGTTAAGAACTGTTGCCTTTTTTGAGGCAAGGTTTTAATTTTGAAATATGAAGCGATAACCAAACACTTAAATCTGAGGCAGGGTTGTTAGATAGTTAATTTTTAACCCATTCGGGTTAATTTGGCTTTTCTTTCTTATTTCCTTTTCATTTTCAGTATTATTTTATATTTTTTTTCTTTTGTCATTCATATCTACTCAAAATTTTCCAGTTTTTGAGCTGCTGATGGACTGAATTTACAAAATATTTTCAATGAAGATATGATGAATTTACGGTCAGTCTTTGCTTTTAAATTCTTGGTTTTATATATCACCATCAAACATTCAAAGAAATGAGTGAGTCATTGTTCACAAATCCATTTGGTTATCTAGTTGACCCACAAT
>NW_025944728.1:0-184001 GCF_000764305.2 Hyalella azteca | reverse complement strand
ACTGCCACCTGAACTGACTGCCACCTGAACTGACTGCCACCTGAACTGACTGCCACCTGAACTGACTGCCACCTGAACTGACTGCCACCTGAACTGACTGCCACCTGAACTGACTGCCACCTGAACTGACTGCCACCTGAACTGACTGCCACCTGAACTGACTGCCACCTGAACTGACTGCCACCTGAACTGACTGCCACCTGAACAGACTGCCACCTGAACTGACTGCCACCTGAACTGAGTGCCACCTGAACGCATTGCCACCTGAACTGATGCCACCTGAACAGACTGCCACCAGGACGGGTGGCAGCAGAGTTGCGTCCTAACAAGTCTCAAGGGAGGCGCTCAGGGACGCTGCGGTCGAGGAAATTTTTCCTGCCTAACTGGAAAAATAAAATGTTGGTGCCGGCACTTCCTTCTTGATTTTTATTTTCAAAATAGACTTATTTTTTATATAATTATTAATTTATTTAATGCATAGTGATTCAAAAATTTTATAAAGATTCTAGTTAGAACTTTTAGCTTGAGTTCGTTTATATAAAATGCGTGAAGTGAAGCAAGTAAATCAATGAATGAAAAGAAAGTGGCATGAACGCGAAAGTTTAGGAAAGGAGCCTGAAGTGAATACGGAGATGTAAAATACGGTGATATTAAATTTTAAAAATACATAGTTCAATTGGAAAAACCTAAAGAGAATTTACCTTCTTCATAGATAGTATTAGTTGAATTAAGTCACTGTTTTTTTAATTTGAGAACTTAAATGCAATTTATAGCATTTGAAAATGAACCTGAACAAACAACAGGGCAACTCACAGATATTACTTTCTTCCAAACGGAATGCGTAACATAATAATTATTCATGTTCAATGTTCTATTATAAATACGTGTAAATTGTTTACACTTTCCAGACATCGCATGCAGGCGGCTGAACCTGTGAACGCCGAAATTGACGTTCTCTTTAATTAGAGTTCTTCCATTGCAGTATTTTCATTGACGCTCTTTCTTCAAAAGAACCCGTTATCTTTTATCGNTATTTATGTATGATAAAGATGTGTATAAGAGACAGAAATCGCGTATAGCACGCGAGGTTTCTCAAATTTATCACTTTTAAACTCTATTTTTACGCAAAATAAAGTCCATTGTTTTGGGAGTGCAAATGTTATACATATTTTAAATGAAAAATGTTGCAGTTAGGGCTGCAATTGTCATATTTTCGCTCATGCTCTTTCCCTATATCCTTCACGAGCTCGGTGGGCCAGTATACAAAAGCAAGAAATTCTCTCAACCTTGTAAATCTTGTCGTGTTTGAAACCTGCAAATCTGATCATTTACAACACGAGTTGACAAAATTCGTTTCCGTTCAAGATTGAGTCTTAAAATAAACATCTTATCGATCAAATAAGCGTGTCCGTTTTTTGCTAACCTTTGAGATCCTGTCTAATCCGGAAACGCGTCGCTCCGACCCAGATTCCGGCTAATTAAACCACCCTCACTCAGCAAAATGAGTGAGACTTTGTCCGAATATCAATACAATTTTTGCCTTTATGTGGGTCATCGTGACCCAGTTTGGCCTGAATAAAGGACGCATTAGTGCTACAGCCGCTCTCTCTACTCGTGCTGTGGATAAGAAGATATTTGGACAATACGATCCGAACATTTTTCGGAGTGCTGCATAACTGAACGTTAATTACTGACGCGCTACGTGAATGCGAGTGAAATTAGAACTGAGAATCCTGAATACTGATTAATTACAGGGATTTTGTTTAAAAATACGTTCTCTGTGAGCAAATGTGAATAAAGCCGCTTCGAAGATTAATAGTTTTAGAATGAATGTTTCACTTAGGGGGGTCTTCTGACTCGTGTCTGTGCTCGTCAGAAGTTCTATGGGATTTCGCGCTCCTATAGGGGGATTGTTCCTGAGCGCCCCACCGCTGAGCTCGCGGTGTCTGACTGCGGGCTTCAGTTGTGGGGTTAAGTCATTTTGTAGGTAGGATTCCTTATATTAAGTTATTATGTAGGCAGGATTCTTTACATTAAGTTATTATGTAGGTAGGATTCCCTACATTTCCCTCCTGTCTCTCTCATACGGGCGGCCAACGTCCCGTGTAAGCGACCTCTTGTTCGAGTGTCTTAGTTTCTGTTGCTTTTCACCTGTCCCTCCTTGTCATTTCGTGTCTTTGAGATGCTAACGCTGCTTCCTACGAGCCAGCTTCAGCGGGCTGGACAATTGAGGTCTTCCGGTCCTTGCGGGTGACGAATGATTTTTAAATTCAAGAAACTTTCAATAATTGAGACCTATATTCCACCTCGTTTGTGATGTTCATCTTGACTTTCGGTGCGAGTTATAACTAAATAGCTGAAGCGCTAGTAAACATGTGACCATTAAACTAACTAACTAACTAGAATGAATGTTAGAATAAATCTCGACATTTTCAACAGTTTATCCGCGTAAAAAATTCCATTCATATTTGAGTCACGTATTTAATTGAGAAGGGATGTGACAAGAGGCGTAAAAAGAACATCGTGATGNCATTCGTTTTTATTTTTCAGAATTTTTTTTGAAAATGTGTTTTTTTTTCTAATAAGATTTAGCTTTTCTATCGCAACGCGACTGAAGTACGGCGGTTCAATTGTTAATGACGGTAGAGTAATTGTTATCAGTATCCAGAATACTTTATCTAGTGAAAAATAATGCTGGCCCAGGAGATGAAAAGGAAAGATCCGAACATTTCAAACCTTGTACTTACTCAACCAAAGTAGGACAATGAGTCTGCGGTATCAACTGTAAAACGAATGGAAGGAACGGTGATATGTTAGAAAAATTAGTCTGCACTATCTTAACGAGTTGCAAAAAGCGAATTCACGTTCTCAGTTTTAAACGCACGATTACTTGTGTTTTGAATACACAAAATATGTACTTCTAAAAGAGCACTTTGCCAATGAAATGTGTCTGAGTCAAACCAAAGAGTTCTGGGCAGGAATTTAATAAAAGACAGCGGTTTATAACTCGAGCCAAACAAATTTTTGTAAAGAAAAACGATTTTAATCTCGGACGAGTAACAACAAGGCCACCTCCGTCGAAGTGAATCATGATTTTTTGAACGAAAGTACTGTGATGTGCGCGGTTGAAATTTAGAAAGCTTCCATCTCATGAAATTAATCTCCTAGATCTGTCTTATGCTCGCTCCATGGATAACAAATAATATTGCACAATACCTTTATACCTTCTTTATACCTTTATACGCAATAACGATCAAGAAAAAAATTTCCTTCGACAAGTTTTGCAGTGGAAAGTGAAATAATTCTGCCTAAATTGATGTCAATTATTCTGTTTCACTGTGAGCAGTTTATTAATGCCAGATTAACTTTTGTCTCGGACGAGCTTAAAGTAGCAATCGTACGTAGTTTGTTTAGTTGCTTTCAACTCGATGGACTTAGATTTTATTTTTGATTAAATTATTCATTATAGGTACGAGTGTAAGCAAGTACTTAATTTAATAATTGTAATGCTTATCATTATACTTATTAATTAGTTTGATACCAAACTTTATCTTCGATATATATAAGATTTAAATTATATTATGCAGCACTGCTTCATAAACTGCATTTTTTGCATTGTTATCAATAAGTCATTTGGATTTGAGTTTTTTTGGAAGCATCAAATCATTTGAACGTTTAGTCACCAATTAAAAAAAAAATTCTCAGTATGACAAGTCTCTTTACGGAAGCACAAACTTCTGTTCATCATAATTTCAAACAAATCTATTTGTATGAAGGCGTGAAAGTTTGCACATCACTATGAAGCAGGGCGACATCTGATATACCAAGTTAAGATTTGAGAGCATTGACCTAAAAAAAATTAATTCACGTGCACGCCATTTTGTGGGTCATTGCCAACGCCTTACCGTATATTAACCCTCTACCGCCGTATGTCTCTCCCCGGTAACATAACTTTCAAGTTAAATTATACTTAAACTATTTACTGTAGCAAACAGAGGATGTTTGTACGCAACAGCGAACATTTTAAAGTTGTCGTACGTGGCGGCAACCATCAGTGCAAGTCATTTTGCCCTCATTAGCAACGTATTCTTTTTGAGAAGTAGGATTGTGACAATATTGCTCCGGTTACCCATGTCAGGTTTTACGAAAATTAGATGAGAAATTCATTGTACATCTGTAAGATTGGAGATACTGGATTCTTTGGAAGTGTTGTCTTTAAAAATAAATTTTTAAACGTATATTATTACAACACTTCTCTTTAACTTCACTTCTTGTTTGTTTGTCTGTCTGTCTGTCTGCTACATATCTTATAATCAAAATTTAACACACTTATACGTATCCTATCGATCTGAAATTTTGCACACTTTTGTAAAGTTGGAGACAATGCATGAATCAAATGTCAAGATAAAAGATTTTAAAAATTTAATTTATTTTTCAAAATAAAAAAAAAATTTAAAAAATAATTTTGTCAGCTCCAAATCTTATAACTGATATTTGACACACTTTTACCTGTCTAATTGATCTGAAATTTTGCACTCATGTGTGTAGTCACAGGCAATGCATGAATCAATTAACAGAATAAAAAATATTGAAAACAAATTTATATATTAACAAAAATTTATATATATTAAAAAAATTGACAAGTTAATTTTCTTAATTTTTTAAAATTAGATGAGAAATTCATTGTACATCTGTAAGATTGGAGATACTGGAATCCTTGGAAGTGTTGTATTTAAAAAGTAATTTTTAAACGTATATTATTTCTATTGATAACTCGAGCTCTTGACGGGCTTCATCGCCCTCAATAATTACTCTATATACAAATTAGTGACCGAAGTTGCACGAACATTGAAACTATTTAAGCAAATAAAACAGAAAGTTTGCATGAGAAAATTATGACATGTACGGATTCGGCAACACACTTCTTTATTATCATTCTTTCTCTGTGGCTAAAATATAATTCATTGTGCATACGTAGCGGGCCTGTATAGCATGGTTGAACTAGTATATATCTCAACCATGCTGTATAGTCCGTAAAAATGAACCCATTGACCATTTTACTCCATGGTTGAATTAAATGTCTCCATGGTATTAAATTAAATGTCTCCATCGACCAATGTCTCCATGGTATTAATTCAACCATGAGTTATCTCCGGACATACAGGCGGACACATCAGCGAATAAGAAAAGAAAGTGGGAAAAAATTCTCCGTACACGCCTACATGAGAAGATTTTAAATAAAGTTGCTCTGTACAGGATTTAGAGTTTAGACCAATAATTACGTTTTGCTTTGAAGTTTATTGTAGATAAGGGATACTATGATGCAATTGTTTGTTCGTGATTATCATCTTTAAATGAAATATATGCTTTCGGTTAGTGTTGGTCAAAATAAAAAACAACGATAACAATGACAGGATGTGGGCCGTTCTCTTCGCTTACTATTGCGCTCTCCAGTCATATGTAGGAAAGTACTATTTTAATTTATTCGACATTCGTTGTACTTTTGTTAAATTATCTGCCCTTGAACTGTTCTCATTTCTGTCTGTTTTGGGATGAATAAATTTGTAGAAACTTCCCTACTCAATTATTGTAGGTAAATTGTTGAACTTTTACACTTGGAGAATCAACAATCTTACTAGCCTAGCTACAATTACAATCACTGAATCAGTACCTACATCCTACAAAAATTATTCTCTGGAGAAATTATTCGTGTTTATTTGATGAATTCTCTGGTGTGTAAAATCCGATCATAGCAATGTAATGTGCATAAACAAAAATCTCAATATTTTAATGAAAATATAGATACATGATCATACATCACCCATGGCCATGGAACTGAAGATAAATTTGTGTTTGTCAATTTATGCAATTTTTACCAATGTTCGGTTCATAGCCTAGTGGCAAACCAGATAATTTTTAGAATCGGTTCATTTTTAATTTCCTCAAACCTCATTTACTCAATATTTAAACCAATTTCTTATGTATGATAATGCTGGTATCCATGATACTTTACTGGTCTACTTATAGTAGCCTAGGCTACTCAAAATTGAACTTGAGGGAGAGTCTAAAAAATTCTCTGCTTAACTGCTTGGGATATTTTATGTATGATAATGGTAATGCCTAGCTAAATTTAGTTCAGGCTCCTATAATAAAAACACTTTAAAGTTTAAAAGTCAAGATCATCTATCATTCTATCAAACTAAAGTGAAAAATTGGTACAAAGCTAGTTATAAATCTGATAAAAGTGCTCCAAAATTTAGCCAAAGTCACCATTTTCTATGGCATTTTCCTAATTTGTCAGTAAAAAAACTGCTTTTGCCCTCTTCACCTGCCATTTTTGAGAATCCTGTGTAAAAGGTATGGTTGAATTCCAGAAAATTGGTCACATTATCACATAGTTCTTGAAAAGCCACTCAAAAATCCTTCTTGGCAGCATGCTGACTACGGACTGAGGCCTGGTGGCGGTCAGGCGGTGGGTACTCTCTCCATCAGCCAGAGCGCAGAGAGTGCAAGCAGCATCACCAAGATATGATTTTTTAGCCCAATCTGCCCAAAGCGTCGCCAGCCATTTTCAAGATCCGTCACCAGATAATTTTTAATAAGAAAGTGCTGCAAGCAACTTTGATAGTATATCCTTTACTATCCATGCACCTGTATATCCTTTACTATCCTTGCACCGCAACACTTACACATAATGCAACTGATTTCCAGACAAGCTTCACTGCATCCTGATCCTTCCGGCATACTGGAAACCTTATTGTGTGCACTTGCAGTCTTTCAGATTTCCATTTATTTCAAAGTTATTTCTCATATGCAATAATTTCAATCCAAATGTGTTTGCAAGATCTTCAGAAGGCTTAAATTTTGCTGCTGATGCAGCACCAAATATATTTTGATATTCACTCACTTTCTGCATCCTGGTCCACCAGGATGGATTTCTAGAAATGATGGTTATTATACTATTTTCAATCCATCTCGGTCAATATTTTGTTCCAAAACAATTAGGATAGAAATGAAGAAAAATAAAAGGAATAAAAGTAGCACTTGAAAGAACTAAAGTTTGAAAACTTAGTTATAAATTAGGTTAAATTATGAATATCAATCCATCAACAATTTGTCTCTATTACAGGACTGGAATTTTCCTACTTGTTTCTGAAATCTCGCATCTCACATGTGAGGAAATTTTAATACAATAGGAATTTTGCAGCCCGATTGTGCACTTTTTTAACAATTATGTAGGAGGTAATTCATGTGACAGAAATCTCACATTTCCAGAAATGGTGGGAACATTCTAGTCACGGCACTAAAGGACTAAAGGTTGATGTTTTCCACGCTTGGTCTCTCTCTAAGTTGTAGTTGACAAACACAATAAATAAGCCTTTATGAAGTACCTAATGAAAATTCACGTAACCAATAAGAGTTCAATGCAATTCACACTGCAATACAGTAAAATCATGTGCATAACTTGGTGATGTACAGATACCAGATTTGGGTTGCCACTTGCCAATGCAGCAATGCTGCAGTGTATGTCAATTCGCTGTTGCCAATTGTTTTATACTATAAACATTACCTGTAAATTTAAGCAAAAATATTGGCTGAGATAATTATTGACTAAATGAGAGGAGCTGATTCAAGAAGCCTCATCTGGCAATCCCTTTGTTTGCAGTCATAGTGAAATAAAATGATCATTATAAATTGTGTTAATTATATATGTATTCAATTAAAGTTAACTGTAAATTAACATTTGCATAATTTATGATGAAGGTTTTAAACTTTTTTTTTATTTTGATTAATGAAACAAATTTTTTCTTACTAGGTATTCTTTAAATGATCCCATTCTTATAGCTAAACATTTTAAATTCAACTACTGTCAAAAAAGTAATAAGAAATTATTTTGATGTTTTTTTTTAACTTCTTACCATGAAACATTTCATGAACAAGTTTGAGCTCATTTTAAAGGTCTTTGTGAGTGCTATTGTATGAATCTCCAAAAAATTTCATATGCTATTCGTAAGGTGCCAGATGCAGTGGAACCTTTGCTAACCAAGGTTCTTCTGTAAATGCATTTTTAGAGGTGTCCCTTATTACCCTGTTTTGCAAAGATGGCAGCCATTTTCTTTGGGATTGAAGTACAAAAATTCTATCAATGAAGTTTCAAAGCCAACACCTGTTTGCAACTTTTTTAAGCAAAATTTTTTTATTTGGCTAATATTTTTTTAAAATAGACTTTAGAAGAAGTACCTTTTTTAAATATGATTTTTCAACATTTTTTCAGGGATTCTTTAGAGCTAGTAAATGTATGATTTCTTAACTTCCTTTATGCTACACCTTGTTTTACAGTAGTTAGGGTGACAGATCCCCTATCCAAAATATGGAATATATACTACTACCAGTATATAGAAATATATATGGAATATATACTTTTTGAGCTGCATTAAGAGCTTCCCCATATATGAAGCCCCAAGATTTCCAATAGATTTCCAATTGATCTATGTAATTGTTGAAGAAAGTGTATGATCAAACTGCGAGATTCCTGAAGTTACCTAAAATGACACAATGAAATAAGTTTGGAGCCACAAGATTTTAGTATTAAGTAAGAAATTTCCAATCTTATCCTCAATATTCCTGGTAATATTTTGGACCTTACAACACAATCTTGAGCCTTGGCAAGTCATTTGTAAAACTTGGCGCAGTGTAGGTATTCTAGACAGGGAACAATAGCCAGACTAAAAAATCTCTGTATTTTCTCCTAGAATATATAGCCAAGATTTATGTAACTGATTTTTCTGTATTTAAATTGTAGCCATGAACCAATTTTTGAAGCTGAAAATGATTTTTTATCATTGTGAACTTGTTTCCAAAGCATAGAGAAAAATCCTATTGGTTTATATCATTTTTCACGGCCTGCATGTGTTATAGGTACCTATGTGTTAATAGTTAGTGTAGGTATACATACATGTTGAGAAAACGAAACAATTTTTTATGTATGAAATAGATTCACTGTATTTATATTAATTTCTATGACTTTTTGAAGAAATTTGGTTTAAAGAGGCTATTGGAAGAAAAGCAGTCCAAGGAAACAATTTTTATCTTAGATTTCTAAGAATATTTTGTCTTTGTTATTTTTGCAACGCAATTTTCTAAATCCATCAATTCTATTGCAGAGAACAAGGTATAGCTCTATTGAATCTTGATGTGCAATTCTTCATGTGCGGTAGCATTATTTGTGATTGTATGAATTTCAATTAAGAGTAAAATTATTGTTTGTGTTTTCATTGTATTTAGTCAATCTGACCTCATTGGATTCACTGGAATCACAATCACTCAAGAATATCTCCCAGCCCATCAAAATGGTGAGTATACTTGAATTTTGAATTTGAATTTATACATGAATTTTTTTTTTTTGAACTATACTTGAATTTTGTGATGATTGATGTAAAACATAAAAGACATTTATATTTACTTTGCTTCATCATTCTGGCAAAAAATTAAAAAGTGATCTTGTGGCAGCATATCTGAAATGAGCAGCAAGCATCTATTGGAGATCTTAAGATATCCACTATCATCTTGTTCTTCTTCAAACTTGATATTGTTCTTAAATTTATGGTGAAATTTGGAGAAAAACTTTCAAGAAATCTTTACAATGAAATTAATCGCTAATTTCTTAACAATTATGTATACATGATAGCATGTGAGGGAGGTGAATATTATACTTATACCGTGTGTATATCCTAAGCACTTAGCATTACAGATTATTCATAAAGCATCATAGCTATTCTTTTCTTTTTGACATTTCCATGCAATTCAAAAAATGATTTGAGCTTAATACAGTTCCAATTTCATTCTGCACTTCATTTTACATTCATGTAGATTGTTTTCTTTGGTATGATTAATGAGTCTGTTAAAGTATCCATATTAATTCTAAACAAGAGCAGTTTGCATAGATGAGCTATCCAGTCATGAACCCAACTTTAATTCAAATTGATTGTAACGCACTTCATCCTGCACTCAAGTTGATCTTTTCCTACTCATTAATTAAAAGAGATGTGCTAAAAAATACTTGAGCTTATAGCTGAAGTATTATTTATAAGGTATAGTACATGATGTTCACCTGAACTACTAGCTGCTAATGGGCATAATTTGGATTTTCTCATGAGTGCAAAGTAGAATTTTGAGGCTTCACAGTTATGAACGAGTAGTATATTCAGGATCGTATTTTCACTCTTATAATACCTCCAATTGTCAGTCATTACTGGATAGTCTTTGTGTTCGCACTTCTCAGTGATTTATTTACATTTTTCTATACTACTTATTACTATCATTTGATTTGTTGTTATCTGTTATATGCTTAATTACTTTATTTCGAATCGAATTTAATAGAACGTAATAATATAGTTTTGTGTTATCCATGTCTTTGACTATTCAAACACCTATGTGTGGCTCCTATATAATTTGTTTTTATTAGTAAATGTAAATGCGATTGAACACATTGATGCTATCAGAATGATTTTCTATGTAACTCGTTACTGCTGTTGAATTAGGTAAAGTTATATATACTTTGGCCGGGACCTAAAACCGCTGCACGTGCTCTGCAATAATTGACCTAAACTGAACCGCTCGAGCGAGATCGATTTCCCGATACGAAGCGCACATGCAGCAACGCGCTAAGAACGCGCTGCCTTTCAGCTTATGCACTGTCGTTACTACAAAGTTAGATACATACCGTGAAGAATACTCTCACGGTAGTATCTGTCTGTATTTGAGATCCAGCAGAATACTGGTATTGTTTTCTAAATTTTTTGTAGGTACATTTATTCTAGCAATTAATGTGGTCAAGTTTCCGTCATTTTAACAGTTGGATGTATGCACTATTTTGTTGTCCGACGTTAACTCAAATTTTCGAAAGAGAAAATAGTCCTTGACCAAATTTGGCGTAAAATAATAGTTCTGACAAATATTTGCGATTTCGCCTGTTCCGCACTTTATTGAAATTATGTTAAATGTTTCGTTTTATTTAGGAAATTCGTGTTGGTAATCGTTCATGATGACTGAAATATACATTGCCGTTTTGCAATACCGCTGTGATTATTAGATCTTTGCTTTATTTTTAGATTATATTAAATGATCAAATCGGGAATTTTTTCAGTAGGTTTGTGTGTCAGTCATGTTGCTTATATATAGAGTGAAAAACCTGCATCATTGATTTGTTTTGTGGTTACCTGCTCAGTAGAGCGTCTGGCAGCGTGCGGCGTGCGTGTGCGTCGCTCCCGACTCTTCCAGTCGGCAGTCGCCAGCAACATTGAGCGTTAAATCTTCTGGCTCGCGCATTCCTAAGATCATTCTTGCTCGCAGAACATTCTTGTCTAAAACCCGTTTGGGTTAGTGTATGAGTTTTATCTTTTATTTATCACAGAATGAGATCTGATATCATTTTACGGTTAGAATTGAAATTTTATAGCTTGCCTATTTATATGCCGAAACATAGAAGTACAAGTAAAATAGTGTCATCTATGCCAGTTATGAATGAAATATTTGGTTAAAACATCCTTTAATCTGTGATCATTAAGTTTAAGCGCTGAAGTGTGGAAAATTGTGTAAATAAACTGTCTGAATGTTACCTGACGAGAAAAATATCGCCCACAATTGACAAGTTTTGGCACCCGTAATTGTTGCAGCTGAGGCCAGGTGTCTGGAGTCTGCGGCGCGGGCCAAAATTAGAAAACTTTTCGGATTTTTCTCGAGCTTTTATTAGAATGTGTGTTGTTCAAGTTCAAGTCGATATAATGAAATATTCTATGAAAACCAGGTATTTTTTATCAGTAAACTGTTATTTTGTCGCAGTATTTCAATGCACGCACAAGTAGTCACAAGTGCGGAACCGTTTATTATAATGTAAAAGGACTAGCAGATATTTATTAGTATGTACGAGGACGTGCATCCGTATACCGGTACTCTAAATCTAAGGTTACTTCAGTGTTAGTGTACCGTGTGTGTTTAGAGGTCATGTTCAGCGTAGTTATCCATGTTCAATACGTGTGCTGTGTAACATAGATACCCGTATGTGAATTACATATTATTCTCAGCTTAAGGAAGTGAAAGAATCGTCGTTTATGGTTTTCGACAAGTGAAGTGATTTGTAATGTTACTTTCGTTTAAATGTGGGGAATGTTTTGGGTGCAATTGTGTAAAAACGTGAAATGCTATTGAATCGTAATTTAGATTTTTAATACCGCCCCAAAGTGCAAATGCAGCGTTCGATTTTTTTTTTTTTTTTGCTTATTGATTCCAAATTAAAAGCTACTCCGTAAATTAATAATCATAACTTGTTTCAATTACGGCGCTCAAGCATCTATGATGAAGGAAATTATTTATTTTGCAGTGAATTTAACAATATATTATGATTTCGAGATTAAATTCGGTGTTCTATGCAGTAGAAAATCCTGTAGCAGTTAACGCTATGGTATGCGCCTTGTGACATGGTCTGTCAGTGTTGTTGTTCTGGAATCTGAGTGACACCGTGTAACTAGTGATAAGTGACACCATGTAACTAGTGATTACTAACGTCCTGTAACTAGTGATGAGTGGCTCTTGCTCGTGTGAGTGCCATGAGTGACACTCAGTGCCACTCACGACACTTGCCGCCTGCCCTGGCCGGCATTCGCTTCATTTCTTGTCTTCTGTTCAGGTACGTTGCAGAACATCAAGCTGCCTAATTTTGCCTAATTTTGGTACCTATTTTTATTGTTAAATATTTTGTACATGCGTTTTTCTACTGATTCTTCGGGTTTAAAATACTTTTTTCGGGTTCGTTTTTTCAATGTTGTCATTTTTAGCGCTTTTTCTCATTTATGAAAGGAAAGGCGCTATTGTGCTCGTTATGTCCGTCCGTGACTTCACGTTTTCGTCGACGAGGAAATGCGCTCTTTGTCACTCACTGCAGTGAGTACTGAGTTATATTTTATAGTTCTATATTTAAGACTGATAACTTTTCTTGTGTGCCTTTGCAATTCAGATGCAATTGATTCATGGCAGGTGCCAAGTTTGACGATCGTCTTTGCATGTGCTGTTGTATCCTAGAATGGTTTACGAGCTAAAAGTAAATTTTAAGTAATATTCGTCATATTATAGGTCGTAATTCGTTGAAATATCGGCTGCAATTCGTTAAAATAATTCGTTAAAATATAGATATTTGTTAAAATTCGTTAAAATATAGGCCTTAATTTGTTAGCAGCACTGTACTATTTGACCATCAGTACACACACACAACCACATTGTACGTGAGGCCTGGCAAGTAACGGGCACCTGGGCCGTTAATTGAACAAGTCAGGTTTTTACATCACAGCTTGACCGCTCGAACCGCCCACTGCTGCTGCCGCTCAGCCCTCTAGGCACGCGTCTAGATCCACTTGTTTATTTATTAACCAAAATCATTTATTTATTTATTAACCAAGAGTTCCACTTTTTTATTTATTAACCAAAGTTTCCACTTATTTATTTATTAACCAAAAGTTCCACTTGCTTATTTATCAACCAAATACGGTTGCGATCCTTAACAAATATGATAGTGATAGGGAAATGGTTTAAGAAAGTATTGGCACTTATTCCGGTTGTTCTCGCCTGTCTAATTTGTTTATCTTACTTATTTTATTAAAATGATATTTATGATAGTTGGAAATAATAATTAAAACAAAATATAGGAATAACTAAAATATACATGATGGTAATGAGGAAATGGTGAAAATCAGTGCTCATCTATATTTGTTTTGTGAAAACAAGTGATGAAACGGAATAGCTGGTATACAGACCATCTGAGTTCTAAAACGCTAGTAATAATGATTTTATTCAGGGCCTAGGTAGACAATTTGTTGAATTTTTTGTAATTCTATTCAAACCTGGTAATAAATATGTTGATATGTAAGCATATTTTATATTTTTGCCTTGTGTATTTATGTATGAGAAGTACAGTTCAACAATGCCGGTTTATTGGTATATAGTATATACTGCGTTGCATGAAGCTCTTAGAATTCTGTTCACAAGCCTGTGCACTGAATCTAATATTGATTGTGATCAGAACTTATTACAACTTATTTAAGGTATCACAACTCATCCTAAAATGCCTACTAAATCTAAACTGGCATTCTGTTTATTTAATCTCATAACCTTTAGATAATTTTGAATTTTAGACTTGGCTTCAAAACGAATTCGTTAAAATATCGATTGATGCTACATTCTTGCTACGAATTATCAACTTTCTCTAACGCAACGCCTCACGGAATTACAGCTTATTAAATATGTAGTCACAACCTGTTTAAAACCACAGGATATTAGGAGATCCTTGAAGTGTTGCGAAACAATAGACATGTGAACAGGACCTTCACTTTCTTCTATTGTTTTGCCGCATCACGACGTGCCTACATCATCGGCGTGTTGTGTACGTGTAAACGATCAAGCATATATAAACACGTGCGTAAAATGTCTTTCCGGAATAACTGAGATCAGCAATAATTGAAATTCTTTAAACCTTGGTATATTTAACTCGCGTATTTTCTAAGATTTATCGATTTTTTTTATTTTCTGCATTGATCGATCGATTATTATATTTTGTAACTTTTTTCCTCTCAATACTCAGTTTGGTGTAGATAATGTTTGATGCATCACCGCAGTACTGCAGTCTTTCAGATTTATAATAACTTTTTATGAGGTCTGCTACTCAAGTCTATTTTCTGGCGAAATTAAGTCATTGAGTAACCGGCTGGAAAAATGAGTTCACGCGACCCGTTCTCTTGGCAGCAATTATGCGAGCCCCAAAATACAACCTTCGATTGGCTCGGCTACAATTTATTATCAATCAGTGAACCATCCAAACTTATTTATGAGACGCATGAATCATTAACATGAGCCTCAATTCTGTTGTTACCTGCTAACAACTGCGTCGGTTAGTGTAGTTGTGATGTTAATGTGCCAAAATCCTGTTTTTTGGTCTAACGGATCAACAATATAACTTTCATGGAAGCATCAATGCGATCACAAAACTCATTACATAAGTAGAAATAGTTAGCAGCGCTGCAGATTCCCGCAGTAATGGCTCTTGTTATTATTAATGAAAAAGTATTGGTTGTTATGCTTGTTGGAAAGACATAATAAGATGATATGAATTCACAATATAATAGATGTAATATGATTATGTATAATTGTCGTGTACAGAAGGAGCAATGATATAAGTAGGTGTCGCGTCGGCTTGAGTGCTCACTGATCCAACGCTGCTTTCTAAAACCTTCCGGCCCAACGTTGCGCCTTGTGTACTTCTTGTGTTGACTGCGTTGTTTTCTGTGTGTTTTGTGTGAAGCGTTTGTTTGAACACGTAACCTGAAACTACGACCTTTATTGCCTTGCAATCGAGCATAACAGTTCAATGGAAGAGCTGCTGTCTAACAACAGCAATAAACTTGCGAATGTTATTAATTGCACTTATGCCAGTCCAGTGTCTATATTATGCATTGCTAACAACGTCTTGTTAATTATTTCCTCGTGTCGTGTCATAATACGATTGATGTCCAGCTTCTTCATAATTTCAATTCTTCGAGTTCGTCAACCTTAATTAAAATGCGCTCTTAATTTAATTCAGCACCATAAAACCGCCATGCTCAAACGTTCACGTGTGGAGAAAGGACTAACGCTTCCAGCTGATGAATGTTGCTTATGACCATACAAATTTGTTACAAAGAGTTGCTCGAGGAAGTTCATTGCGGTTCTCATGGCAATATTCGAGCACGCATTTTTCTAAGAAGAAAGTGCAGTGTGAGAGCGCTGCTGTGGTCTTGTCTAATGGACTGTGACGTCGCTCTGGTCGAGTGTCTACAGTCTGCACAGCTGTGTGGTCTGCATGTGCAATGGTCTGGCTTTTTGTAGAATTGTTTTTTAGTTATTCGATATGCTTGTCTGTCTTGGTTACTCTACAGTCCGTCTTTGCATTGTTAACTGCGTATATTACATTATGTTGTTCATGCACATATATTTTACCTTATTCATGCATAGTTAACTGGACGAATCACTAATTCGTAGTATCATCCGTGAAATTTTTCTTCAGTTAAATTTTCTGTGGATATTACCACATACGCCGCCTGAATTATAAACTCTATTGTAGGTTTGCCTATTCGGCGTCTCTGCATCTACGTAGCTTTCGCCGCTATTTTGTTCATCATTTTAAATTACTGCGTCAGCTGCACTGCTCACGGCCTCGTGCGGCGCAATGAAAAGACGATCACCGTAAAAACTGGTGCGTGTGTCGCTAACTTGACGTATGGTGTGTCCGTTAAACATTCTTAGGCAAGCACGTGTGTCATTAGTTGCCAGTCATGTAGGGTTGTGCAAGTTGTGGGTTTGCGGGCTTCGTTAACTCTTTACATTTCTTGACCACCAAGAGAATGAGTCGGTCTTGATGTTGTGATGTTATACTTATGCATTGCTGAATCAAGAATAAAACTCAAAATTAGCACAGCCAGCATTATTATCATGATGAAGTTAGTATTATTCGGCAGTATTCTGCCGAATAATCGTATAATAAACAGGAATATTGTTTAAACGCTTATTACGAATAGCACTGAAAGAAGCGCAATTTTGAAACTAGCTCTATTACGTCATACCGAGGATACCGAACTTGAATAGCCAAAGTCTAGATTGAGTTGAAAATCCAAACTATATTTAGCTAGTTCAAACGGAGCTTGTTTTTTTTTTAACTTCTAGTCGAGAAGTTCTTTTGTGCTCGATCTTGCAAACAAACTTTCAAGGTGAATTGACACAAACTAGGAAGTTTATTTCCACGATGTCTGGAACGCTTGTTCCAGACATCGTAATGCTTGACTGCGACAAAGTTTGCTCTCCGTTATTGCAAACAAGTTTTAGCGTATTTTCTCATTTATGGAAAAAGGCGCTATTGTGCTCGTCATGTCCATCCGTCCGTCCGTCCGTCTGTCTGCCAGTCCGTGACTTCATGTTTTCGTCGACGAGAAAATGCGCTATCACTGCAATGATTGACAGAGTTTTTGCTAAGTTAGATTAGATGGTAACTAGGAATTTTCAAAAATATATTAATGTTATTGTACATGAAAATTTCAAGCTCAATTTGGTGCTAATAAGAAAGCTTCTTCTGACTCCTTATGAGCTCGTTTCTGTCGCGGCGATTCGGTACCGCAACAACTTGTGAAATCGCCCAACACGCAGAGGCTTGAAATTTTCCTGGGGTCAAAGTCATTCTTCAGGGACAGCCGCATTTGCGGCTGATAATGATAGCAAATTATCAAATAATGATCGCGAATTTTGGGAAGCGCAAGGCGTCAAATAACTTGCACCACACGCCATAAACCATGGCGACGCATGACCCTATATAGTGTGTGCAATGCACTCCACTTTATCCGAGTGTCTTTTTAGCGCATTTTCTCATTTACGCCAAAAAGGCGCTATTGTGCTCGTCATGTCCGTCTGTCTGGCCGTCCGTCTGTCCGTGACTTCTCGTTTTCGTCGACGAGAAAATACGCTGTCTGTCACTCACTGCAGTGAGTACCTACTGAGTTATATATTTTTTAAATGACGACCATGCAGTGGCATTAAGTCCTTCATTGCCCACGAAATTTGGAAGTCGAGTAAGACTTTGTATTATCGAAAGTTTGAGATATTCTTGTTATTTTTTCTTACAATTAATAATCTTGTGTATCAAGCAACGCATTTGCGAGTTCTTAAAAAAAGTTCTTGTAAATGGCTCTTAATATATTTTCCATCTTATGTGTACAATTTGATTCAAGAATTTTGTACCGAACTTACGAGTTTACACAATTCCAGAATATTGCGCATCATGTATTTTAATAAAATATTATGATTGACGAACAACTAAGCCAATGAACGCCTTACCTTGTTCATTGTTTACCGGCTAATCTAGTTGATCATCAGGATTTAAATAGGGCCAAATGAGGGTTAACCGGTTAAGAAGTACGAAATTGCATTGTTTTCGTTAATAAGGATGTACCTTGATGTTCCTGTTACGTACTCTTTGTCTACTAATAAATTAACCGTTGCCTATGATATTTTTAATTCCGTTGCCTAATTAACCGTTGCCAATCTATATTCATAATAACGAAATTTATCCCATCACATGAAATGTTCATTTCGCGTCTCTTGCAATGAACATTAATCGGTATATAGCCGCTTTACGCGGGCACTTGAAAGGAACTACTGTGCGGCAAGTTTATCTTTCGATCTGCATAGAGTATTTAACATTAATCCTTCTAATTATGGACGTGAAACTTAAAATAAGGACCAGCGTAAGCTCGTCTATGGATGCGATTCTTTTATAAACTTACGATCGCTGGCAGGGAATTTCATAATGTGTCCTCTGGCATCTTCAATTAATTTTTTCATAACAGTTGTCTAACCGAGCCATGAGCTTATGACCTGTTTTTACCATCCTCGATACCGCAAGGTTTCTTTCTATGTGCTTCGCATCTGTAATTGTTTTCATCGCTCGGTTGGTCTCATTCAGACCAATCTTACGGACGCACTGGATTCAAGGCAAGAAATTCAACTGGATTCGAATCGTTTTCATTGTCTGTTTTTATGAAAAGTCTCATCAATAATAATTCATTACCTGTTTTTATTAAATTCTTATATATAATACGTTATTTCTAATGTTTTTGTCAAAATTATTATTAATAATAATGTCAACTTTGATGTCTCAATGATCGATGATGCTTTGAATTCGCCAGCAACGAGCCTTGAACTTCATGTTTTGTCTCCTCGATGGCGTTGCTCTGACCATCCATCGCCATCGCTCCCACATTTTCTATTGTCATTTACTTGACAAGAAATATTTTTTCCAGGCTTCGTTTACCGCTTGCTTCGTTCGCGGCTGATTACACTGACGTTGCTTATAGTCATTCTTCTTTCCATCAATAATATTAATTTTACTGCTTCTTGTCTGTTATATTTTCATTAAAGTGTGGAGAATTGCAAGGAATTTATTCATGTGTTTTATGATTTCTTGTGTGATATATATTTTAGTTATTATAGTGTTTTGTTACAAGCTGTTTATTCGTGTAATGAATTTACGGAAACTTTAATATTGAAATTTTTGAAATTTGAAATTTTTTTTATTTGAGTATTGTGGATTTGTGAAAAACTATATGTTTTCAAAATCTTATTCAATTCACAATTATATTTATACATGATTTTGGGGGCACTGAGTAAGATAACTGTTTGAAATAATAATAGAAATATAGAAATGAAACTCTATTGCAGAAGCTTTAATATAGACTAAGGTTTATTTCAAAGTTTCAGGTTTCAGATTTAATGCCGACAATATTGGTTGGTGCTGCTAATTAACCCATCTAGCTGTTGTTGAATATCTGAAAGAAGTTTAGTTTTATTGCGGCATTTAGTTCCTTAATTGCATTAGTCGACTTCTCGACTAAAGTTAATGAAAGTCAATGTAGGAAAAATTCAAGGCTGTACTGTCTTATAGTCAGTCACCTAGAATAAAGTATACCATAGTAACGAAATATTTTTTTAACTATATGCAGCTACTATTCCTTCAGCGAAAGCTCCTTATGTGGCAAGGTTATCATACAGGAGAATTTTATTTATCTTTTAAGAATCGTTTTCGCTACTGCTTTGAACATCATTATGAATTTTTGCAGAGTTCTTCTTATTGGCTACTTAAAAAGAATAAATTACACTAGATTGTACGCAATTAAAGAGGACATTTCTATTGAAACGAGAGTATCGCTAAAATTTACGCTGCCTCAACGCAATGAAAACGAAAACTTAAATCACAAAATTTATTTGTTGATGTATACTTTTTTATGCCATACAATTTTGGCTTTGAATAGACACCATATTTATTCGTTTTTCTTTCATCGTTAAAATTTGCATTTTAAAATCTAGCAGTCTTCGTAAGTCCTCCAAATCAGTCGAGTGCAGGAATTTTGCGGTTTATTGTCTAGGTCAACCGCCTAACGGAATGTTCTCACGATTTCTTAGGAATTTGCATATAAGCTTTACTATTTATGAGACGGCTTTTATATACTGCTTACAAATATTTTATTGAAGAGCTCCCTTGCTGATGCTTGCTCCTGCCTTGATGCTTATGATGCCCAATGCGCTTCGTTAATATGCTTATGATTCAAATATCCTGGTTCATTTGAGCACAGCTGATACGCTTATAAACATCGCAATACGTGATGTATAATCTGTTTATTATTTATTAGCCAATTCTCGAGACCCATTAAAATCAATCGTCGGTGATGATGCGATGCTTGTTAATTTTTTTATTAGTCAGGATTATTGATGGTCCTAGGTTCATCCATGATGCCACGTCTCGGTGAAAGTTCGTGATCAGATTTCAGTGAATTCTTTTTATTCAATTGAATTGAAAATTGAGCACTGATAAATCATGATCATATCTTTGTATGAACATCTTTTTTTCAGTTCAATTTAATTCTCTAATAAATAATAACGATAGTCTCCATAGACTATCGTTTACATATCATAGAGAGCATTGCGCTCTCTCATAAGCTATAATAGAAGTATGCGGCTGTACAGCGCGCTATCATCTATAAGCATGCTGTTGTGCGAGCATTGACCGAGAAAGCGGCTCGTTTCTCCTGGGATCTTGTGAAAACCGCAGAGTCTGAGAATGTCTGTGAATTAGTGAAGCCGGTTCTTGCATTCCTTCTTAATTCGTTTGCTGCATCAAGTATTGGAAGTAATTGAATGAATCGCTCAATCTCATTTTTAAGTCTTCCATGAATCTCATTTTTAAGTCTTCCATGTCTGGTTATCTCTACAGCATTAAATTGTTTTAAAATTGCTCAGTTTTTAAATTAAAATTGGGCTGTATAATATTAGGAGCAAGCATTATTTCTGTTTCCACGCTCACAGAATCTTCAAATTTTATTTGAAAGTCTTCGTTTATATTTTATTTTTTCCTACCCTCTGGCGTGTTTTTTTTAACTGGTGTGTGAATTGCAATTGTTTTGTGAGCGTAAATCTCGCCCAGGCGCCTTACGAAGACGCTTTACGCTGCAGCTCACAATTCGAGGTCTTTTTGCTGTCATGGTCTTGGCATGAGGGTACAATTTTGTCGTCACTGTCACGGTACGGAAGTATTGTGAGCGTAAACTCCCGCAAAGACGTCTTATACGACGGAGCTCAAAATTTGAGGTGTTTTCGCAGACAGTGTCACGACACGGGAGTAGAATTTTGCTGTCATTTTCACGGCAAGGGAGAACAGTCTTGCCGTCATTGTCACTGCATGGGAGTTTAATTTTTCTGTCATTGTTGTAGCCCGGAGTACAATTTTGTCCTCATTGTCACGGCAAGGGAGTACAATTTTGCTGTCATTGTCACAGCATGGAGTTAAATATTTCTTTCATTGTTGCGGCCCGGAGTACAATTTTTGTCGTCTTTGTCACGGCACAATAGGACCTGCTTGAAGGTGTTTTCTGCGTCTGCCTGACCCTGAACAGCTCCGCCGATTGTGTTACATTTAGAACCTCTCAAAGAATGGCACATCAAGCGACATTTTGCAGTCCTCACGCCAGTGAAACATTTCCTGTGAAGCTTCTCGTATTTATTACGTTATTTTGACAGCACGTGCTAGCTGCGTCGATTTCACTAGCTGTATTTCTGTACACTGTAATTGCATTTAACATCTCAATTTGTTGTGTTTTCCCAAAAACGTGGACTCGCAAAAGAAAGTATAAAATATTCTGCTATCGTTCCTCAGTAATGTTATAAAGTAACTCCCGAATCTAATTTCCAATTGTTGTTGACCTGTGCGATTGCACCGTATAATGAAGTTGCAGTCTAATACATCCGTCGGCATTCATAAATCTCGGTTCATGTAACGTACGAAATCGAAATATTTTCTCAAGGCCGATTCCAGTGATATTTGCTTGGATGTTTGAACTACACGTAACCGCCGGAAGGGCGTATGCTTCATCATCGTCATGGCTGTTGCGCTTGCTAAAGCTTCTAAAATTCGCTGATAAATCCGTTGCTTAAATTTGAAATTTGTTCACTCTCTCAATATACTCAACAGATGTTAAAATATTTTGAGCAATAACATCGTTTTTGTCTGTTCGTCATAGATCTTACGTGTATTTTTGTATATAGTGTCTCGAAGTCAATAGTAATATAAGGTTAATTTCGGTGTTCCCGCATATTAGAGGATATTTATACCACGATTACCATCTGCAGATGCCCTTGAATAATGCCTGGTCATCATAACTCCTAACTCAGCTCTCATGTTTATCGCATATACCTATTTACCATGTTTGAGATTAGCATGCAAAACGAATGGATATAGCCAGCAAGAACCATGATATGAATTTTAATATAAAGATTCTAGAAGCGGTAATGAGTCAGGGAGTGGCGAAGCTGTTATTCTAGTAGTGCGTTCTGCACTGCGCTGTATTCTTGTGTCTTGAATGTCCCATGCATTAGCTGTCCCAAGGCAACCCGAGATCCTCGACCTTCTTCAATTACATGTGTAGGATCATTTGATGGATCTAATTTATAAATAATATGCACTTGGGACTTTGATGGCTTTTCTTGCACGCTGTAATTATGTATTATTTAATAACTGGTCACTTCCTCACTCATTTGCTGCATGTATATGTGTAACTTTACAGCGTAGGTTGCATGAATCGGTAATAATTATCTTTGTCTTTGGATCTTTTAAATTTACCTCCACTTATTGTAACTTATCATCAACTTACGACATGTCATCTACTGATTCTTCGAGTAAACGTATATGGGAATACTGTATTTTAATTAAAAGCAAATTGAGTGGACTTAATGACTAGTTTATGATCAACAAAATTCGTCAATGAAGTAGAGCGTGTTACCAGCCTACCAAAACCTATAGCAAGTTGAACACTAGTTGATCCAGCACCTGAAGCATATACTTTTTATGTTCTTGCATGGATGAAGTTTACCGTGCTCTCTAATTAACCTACCAAAACTTGTAGCCAGTCTAACTCAACTTGATCCAACTCCTGAAGTATATACTTTTTATGTTTCTAAATGAAGTTTACCGTGCTCTCCACCCTACCAAATCTTGTTGCCAGTCTAGCTCAACTTAATCCAGCAGTTCCAGCTCCTGAAGTATATTCTTTTTATGTTTCTAAATGATGTTTAGCGTGTTCTCCACCCTACCAAATCTTGTTGCCAGTCGAGCACAGCTAGACCCAGCCCCTGTAGCGCCTTCAAAGCGCCGGTCCAAAGCGGCCGGAAATACATGGTCTTTTCTGCCCGACTTGTTCCCTTCTGGGAACCTGCGCTCCTGAATGTGCATCGTCTCTTACGTTATTAAAAGCTGTGTCTTGGGTTAGAAGATTGTTTCTCATACAAATACAATCAAGTTTTCTAAATTTTAGCGCATTTTCTCAGTTATGGAAAAAAATGCGCTATTGTTTTCGTCATGTCCGTCTGTCTGTCCGTGACTTCACATTTTCGTCGACGAGAAAATGCGCTCTCGATCTGTCACTCACTGCAGTGAGTACTGAGTAATATTTTTTCGCATTGAGTTAGCTTGTGGGACTCGAATGAATCATTGATGAAATTTTGCCTTCTACTCATATTCCTTGGATATTTGGTCATTATTTCATTATTTACTTATTACAGCTATTCTATTCAGGCTATTCTGAACCCGAGTGTGGCTTTGTCGTGCCGCCATTTGGATTTTCCGCGCGTATATAATCGGATGATTTGAAATTATATACTGATCATAAATTCGGTAACGGAACCGAAGTGTGCTGATAACCGAGCACTTGAATATTTTATCTACTATATCTAAAACATAATTTGCCTATCAGTGCGCGGATGCACTGCCATGTCTGGGTTCTGCAACGTTATTAATGTTCAAAAGTTTGATAAGTAATTCATTGTGGAAATACCCTGGCTTTAGCTGAGTTTGATTAATCCACATACGTTTGAAAGTCAGATGAAAAATCCAGCACGAAAATGTGCTTACGACTTTCCGATAGTGAGGCGAAAACCGACCGTGACTTCTGAATGTTATTACCGACGATACCTAATTAGTCTTTTATTTTATCACACTCACCTTAATTGTACTTTGATTGTCTATGTCCACATTGTGCAGCTGTTGTTCTAAATCGTTCGGGTTAACACGTTTCATTTAATGATTCAATGTCAGAAAATTAAATGTAGAGCGATTATTTTTGCAGTATACCCCGTTGACTCAAGCTCGAGTTGATCAATTTAATTTTCAGTGTAAATCCTAAGAAGCCACAAGCAAATGTCAATTCCCCAATTACGTGTACTCTGCCGATGTGTGGCCTTCAAGATTAAGAACTATCGTTGTGTGGGCCTGTCGACGCTGATCGTAGTAGGTAACGATCTGAGAGCAGAAATGACGTTCTTAAGAATGGCGCGATGACGCGCGAAATTCCGCTTGTTTCCGTTCTGGGTTGAGGGTGGCTGAATGGGGCTAGGGCTCGGTCACCAGATTAGCACTAGCCCTGTGTTGTTTCTATGTCATCATGTCCCTGCTCGTCATGTGCTGCAGCAAACAGATTCCAACTGTTTTCTTGTTGCACTTAGTGATTGTATTAGTTACAGAAATGGTCCGTGATTGACCGGCAAACTACCAAACTACTTTGTGCTGTTTCTATGTCATGCTGTCCCTGCTCCTCATGAGCTGCAACAAACAGATTTAAACTTTTTTTGCACTCGGTGCTTGTATTAGTTTCAGACATGGTCAGTGATTGGCCGGCTAACTTTACTGTGTATTTTTAAGAGCTCCTTAGCTTGGGTGCAGAAACTGCAGATATTATATGTGCCTTTTTTGTCCGTAGAGCTTTCTAAAATCATTTTTCAGAAATGATGATTTCTCAAAGTTGTCAACTGTACCACGGTCATTCATTCCATTTTTTTATCAGCCAGCTTTTGACACCCTTGCTCTTTTTTGATCTTAAGTATTCTATAGAGGCAATAAATCTCTGTATAATGGCTACGGGCCTGCGAATGCAACTCTAGAGGAGCTGTGACCTGCAGCAGGTTTGGTTGCTGACTGCAAATGTAGCTATAGAGGAGCTGTGACCTGCAGCAGGTTTTGTTGCCGTCTGGGAGCGGGGAAGAGGGGGTAGGTCCATAGGGAGGCCTGTGCCCGAAAGCTCACCGGAATGAAGGAGCGTCTAAGTAACGGCACTCGCCTCAGCCTCCGCTATCTCACTTGCTTTTATGGCACTAACGCAGTTTTTGGCTGCACGGCTGCCTTCAACAATACGCCTGCATGGTTGTGAATGATTTAATGATGTTTCATCTGAATCATCATGTGCCAAGTTATATCTGCGACTGGATAAGCTATAATGAGAATGAATTGAACTGCCTTTTCTCTGCAATATGTTCAGCTACATTAACGTCAATGAAGTCACTGTTATCATGTAAACAGTGCACGGTTCACGACGGCGCTCAATCTCGCGCACGTTTCAGTCCTCACAAAGACGAACCTTGTTCATTAAATGAGTATTTACGCACTGCACTCGCATGTTTGATCGTGGAAAGACCACGTGCTTCTTGCCACGGAACTTCTTGGTCTACTAATGAGCCGAGACAAAGCCAACTGCCGTGAGATAAAGAACTTGTGTGCATGAGGTCAAGGTCCAGACTTTGATCGCTCATCTCACGTACTATTACCGTTGCGCCAAATGGAAGCTTTTTTTTTTGCTCGTGAATTTTTTAAAATTTTTTAGTTATTACAGCAATCAGCCATTTGTTCCTTATGAAAGGGAATGGTGGTGAGCTGCCCTATGTATGGCTGCTATTAGGGCTGAATCGTTCTCATATAAATAGGTGGTCAACACAAGCTAGCTGCAGTTTCCCGCATGTCCTGCAGACCATGGTACGCACAGTTAATATTGACGTAAAGTTATCAGCAGGGCGGTAAACTGGAGAGTTTCTAGGGGTATTTGTGTTTGACTTCCTTGGAAGTTACTCGTAGCGTTGGCTTCTCGGTTGCTGTGGTGATGTGGAGGCCCACATATCCTGATCTGCCCAGATCATTATTTGGTATTAACATGCTCAATCATTCTCGTATAATTCTAACTTTCGTTATAGGTTATCGGTAATATCACAGCTGTAACTATTCTATCTGCCTCAGCTATAGTGCGCTGATATAAGTATGCATTAACGCCAGCAAAAATATGATTCTCAACATTAACTTGACCGATCGTCTGGTTAATGATCATTGCGGGATTTGGAATCTGGAATAATTGTATATTTTTAAACTTAATGCATAATTGAGACTTGCTGCATGATTGAGAATTTTGAATGATTATATCAAACCGCATGTCTAATATTTCTTCTGCATGACTTAGACTTCTTCTGTATACAGACTTTCTGCAGGGAGACTTCTGAATGATTGGGCCTTGCTGCACAATTTCGACTCGCCGCATGAATAACTTTTGAATTCCCTCTTTAGTTATGACTTTGAACATATGATTCCTTCTTTAGTTATGACTTTGAACATATTATTCCCTCTTTAGTTATGACTTTGAACATATGATTCCCTCTTTAGTCGAGAATGTGTAAGCCAAGGAAAGCTCACCTAAGAAGACGTCGTGCCGGGAGCGCCGTAAGCATGTCTACAGCGGAGTGCTAAACCGGTTCTTGGGACAGCCACGGTGGCGGTGGTGGTGCAATACACGTAGAAAAATGAGAGAATTCCTCTAAATTGCGATGCACATTTTGTCCTTATGTGTGTCATCGTGGTCCAGTTTGGCCGGTATAAGGACATATCAGTGCTATGTGAAAAAATGTCGGTATTTGTGTAATGTGATATACAGATATATAGGTTTCATCTACACCATTTTTTCGGGCGCTATGGCTTGGGACTTGACTATCTGGCTGTCAGTTATTATTTATGTTAATGAGAAGACATTGTTCATGTTTGCCAAACTCGACTATTCCCTATAGTATATAATTCTAATTTTTCGAATGGTGAAAAAGTTTCAAGGGGCGATAATATTTATCAAGATATTAGCTTCGCTTTTAACAATACAGGGTGCACTCATGCATACAAAATCCTGCCTTAGGGTGCAATGAAGAATTTTTTGCCAGGAAGGTATGGAATTAAAATACGAATGATCCCTTATTACATAATCGCCGGGGGGCGCATGGGAAGCGTATAGGGCGCCCGAGAAGCGTATAGGGCACGCATGAGAAGCGTATAGGGCGCATGAGAAGCGTATAGGGCGCATGAGAAGCGTATAGGGCACGCAGGCTGTCTGGGGTGAGAGCGTAGCTACTTGGCATGCGAGGTCACGGCAGTCGCACGTGTCAGATGACAAGCCAGCCGCTCATATCGTGTTGCTCGCAAATTTCGTTTTCAACGTTTCTGGAGACGAACGTTCCAACACGCTCCACTCCAAGAATGGTTGACCTAGAAACAAGTGACGAACGTGGCTTCTTTTCTTACGAGGTATAACTTTTTTTCTTTATTTTAAATACAACACAAATTGGTCACAGAGGGCTGGACTGGGATCCTTTTATGTGAACGAGTGCTTGGTTCTGAAGAAACTTTTTTCGCTAGCCAATTTTTATATGTAATCAATTGAGTTTTTAAATGGAACTATCGATAGGCTGTACTGCTAGTGTAGTATCTACTCGCTTTATTATCGCAATGTAGCGAGTAACCGGCACAATTTTCTGAAATTCTGTTGGGAAATTTACTTTCTTTAGACTCGAGATGAAGCGAGTAACATGCGTTATTATCTTGTGTAGTAAGAGAAGGCAGCGCATAACTTTCACTGCGCCCGCCACGCTCGGCTGGCTGGACTTCCTCGCTACTCTCTCTTATATGGAATGCTTTCGCGAGTGCAAAGTAGCTGAGAGTGCAACTAAGTTGTGACAAAATTGAAAACGTAATCCTCGTATTCAGTCACCGACAAATCTGAACAAAAGTTTTTTTTTATTGAACTATACATATATGTACTGTTTGCCTCGGCTTCATTGATCAGATTGATGCAGTGATACCCTGTCCCATATAATTCATTGTCAATGCACAGTGCACCAAGCTGTGATTGCTCTGATAAGATACCCTGCAAGATTACCTTCACAGCAGTTATGCAAGCTTGTTATTTTGACACTTGCTGGAAGTTTTGTCGTCGTTCAACTTGTTATTGTTGAATTTACTATCATCGTTGAATTTGATATCGTTGAACTTGATATCGTCGTTGAACTTGATGTCATCGCTGCACTTGTTTTCATCTTTGAACTGGTAATCATCTTTGAAATTGTTACCATCGATGAACTTATCATCGTTGCACTTATTATCATCGTTGCACTTGTTATCATTGTTGCACTTATTATCATCGTTGCATTTGTTATCATCGTTGCACTTGTTATCATCGTTGAACTTGAACTTATTATCATCGTTGCACTTGTTATCATCGTTGAACTTGAACTTGTTATCATCGTTGCACTTGTTCACATCGTTGATCTTGTTATCGTTGCACTTGTTACAATGCATACAACTTGTTCCCATTGTTGAATTTCTTAACATTGTTGAACGTAGTAATATTATAGAGAACAGAATTCGTTATTTATTCTCTGTGCGTTTAGCCGGCGGCGAGCAGGTGCTAAGTGGCGTCGGCCTGACCTCAATGCCGCTGAGCTCACGCCGGACCCGTTACTGCCGCCGCTGACCTCGCGCGTGTGGCGTCGTGCTGGACGTGTGTGGCGTGTGCTGGACGTGTGTGGCGTGTGCTGGACGTGTGTGGCGGCGAGTGTTGGCGGCATTGTGGCGTACTACTGGGTGAAAATTGTGGCGGTAATGTGGCTGTCGTGTGGACCACAAGTGTGGCCGTCGTGTGGACCACAAGTGTGGCTGTCGTGTGGACCACAAGTGTGGCCGTCGTGTGGACCACAAGTGTGGCTGTCGTGTGGACCATAAGTGTGGCTGTCGTGTGGACTACAAGTGTGGCTGTCATGTGAACCACAAGTGTGGCTGTCATGTAAACCACAAGTGTGGCTGTCGTGTGGACCACAAGTGTGGCTGTCGTGTGGACCATAAGTGTGGCTGTTGTGTGGACCACAAGTGTGGCTGCTGTGTGGACCACAAGTGTGGCTGTCGTGTGGACCATAAGTGTGGCTGTTGCGTGGACCACAAGTGTGGCTGTCGTGAGGACCACAAGTGTAACGTACATGATGCGTGCGCACGCCACAGCGCATTCATGCTTCAGAACACGTTACAAGCATTGAACAACGTATACTTCTTCGTTCAACACTCGCTTATGTCACTCTTAAACTCGTGTTACTCCAGGAATATTAGTTTATTGATAGATTTTCTCTTGCTTTTTTTCGAAAATTCTTCCTCTTAGCTAGCACTAGACCAGAAAATTATAACTGCAAAGTAAAAAGTAATTTTAAGTTGAGCTGAGCTGTGAAGTGTGAACTGAACTTGAAGTGAGCAACAGATGCGTGATAGCCAAGATGTTGGCGTGCGTGTTGATCGCGTGCGGGAAATTACATGGAAACGAGTCTCGGAGGACGCTCACTTCTGGTCCTGTACTGACCAATTTGTCGTACGAGTCTCTCATTGTTGACCAAAAGTATATGCGTGAGTCTCGTGCGGGCATCAGTGCGGAAAATATCATGGAAAAGGCTTCCTTCTGAGCAAATAGTACATATTTTTACGAGCATTTGGGTTATTTTTAGCGCATTTTCTCATTTATGGAAAAAAGGCGCTATTGTACTCGTCGTGTCCGTCCGTCCTTCTGTCTGTCTGTCCGTCTGTCTAGTCTGTCTGTCTGTCTGTCTGTCCGTCCGTGACTTCACGTTCTCGTCGACGAGAAAAAGCGCTCTCTGTCATTCACTGCAGTGAGTACTGAGTTATATTTTTACTATAACAAAAGTTTAAACGATGGTTAGTTGTGCGGCTCATTGGATTTGCTGCGTTCTCTTGAAAATAATCTTGTGCTTTGTAATTTTGATCGAAATGCTAAAACTTGTATTTTTCTCGATATTTGAGCTGTTGCTACTCGATAGAATGGATAAATTAATTTTCATAACTTTATCTTCAAGGTGTTTTTAGTACCATTGGGCTTCAGTAACCTGTTGATTTATATACATGTTAGTTAGGGCTGTTTTTTTACTTGTTGAGAAAATTGCAGAAGTTTATGCCACTGAAAATCTTTTGATACCTCTTTTTGCCTGTCAGCAAAAAGCCAGGCGAGGTAGGTACTCATTTTAACCTCATTTTAACCTGGTAGGTACTCATTTACCTAGACCTGGTACTCATTTACCTGGTACTTATTTACCTTACCTAGATCTCATCCTGGCCAGGATGAGATCTAGGTAAGCAAAACTGTCGTGGTTGCCAGGCTTCTCCTGCGATCGTGGGAAGGGAAGCTGCGTGACGCAGCGCTGTATCATTTGAAGCTCGTGACCTGCCTCGTGACCGCGTGTGGGAGCCCAGACCTGTCATGTCGCAGCGCAGCCAGCGAAGAGTTGAGATAACTTCCACGATCTGGAGTACGAACGATTAAATTCCATGAAGAAACTTATCAATATTATACTGCTTGTGTCTTGGTGAAAGACATGCTCCGTGACCACGTTTGGGAGACGTCATCCGTCATGTCGACGCAAGCAGCGGAGTTGAGATAACTTCCACGATCTCGAGTACGAACGATTAAATTCCGTAAAGAAACTTATCAATATTATACTGCTTGTGTCTTGGTGAAAGACATGTTCCGTGACCGCGTTTGGGAGACGACATTCGTCATGTCGCGATGCAAGCAGCGGAGTTGTAAAACTTCCACGATCTGGAATACGAACGATTACATTCCATAAAGAAACTTATCAATATTATACTGCTTGTGTCTTGATGAAAGACATGTTCCGTGACCGCGTTTTGGAGCCGAAACCCTGGGCGGAGTTGTAAAACTTCCACGATCTGGAGTACGAACGATTACATTCCATAAAGAAACTTGTCAATATTATACTGCTCGTGTCTTGGTGAAAGACATGCTCCGTGGCCGCGTTTGGAAGCCTAGACCTGTCATGTCGCGGCGTAGCCAGCGAAGAGTTGAGACAACTTCCACGATCTAGAGTACGAAGTTAGGAACGATTAAATCATCTGTAGAAACATATAAATTATGTTGCTGCTAAGTTTCCGCTCTTGTCCAGCTAAAAGCCCTGGTGCGTGACCGTGTGTTGGTGCTAAAACTTGGCTCAGACAGAGGCGAGTTGAGAAAATTTTCAGGATCTGGAGTAGAAACGATTGAATTCCTTGAAGAGTTTATAGCTATCAATATTGATATTATTAATGAACAATCTCAATTTGGCAAATTAATTTCTAATGAGAGATAGATTATTGGCAACCGATTTCATGGCGAGGTAGAAACGTACGCGCATGATGTGGATAGTTAGGAATGAAATTAATTAAAACCCCATAGATTGTTCACAAATTTCCAATACCCTTTCCAGACTAATTATATGAAATCCATATTACATAATTTTATTCGTAAATGCTCATTGAGTGTCAGAGGATTCAAGAAATTTCTTTACAATTAATATTGTGAAACGACTCTTCTACCAGTCCAGCAACGACCAGCCAACGTTTCGCGCGGCCAAGCAGCTATGAGTGCGGTCAATCAACTTCCTCCGTAGCTCCAGAAACTCGAATGCAATTTCTCCTTTCTTTCACATTTCTTGGTTTAGAAATGACGTAGGTACTTCGTTTAGCGAGGTTTTGACATTACCTTTATTTCTTGTTCTTTTTTAGCTCTATTTATGAAGTATGCAAAAAATTATTAGAAACTAGAACTGTTCAGGTAGTGTTTTGATAATTTTTTGATTTATTATACATCTTTCCCTAGTCATCTAGTCGATGTTAGAGTCTAGAGTGCGATAAAACAGAATTGCTACGTAGATTATTGTATTGTACGTAACTAAGTTATTTTTCAAGTCATTGTGCCAGCTTACCTTTTATTCAAGAATTTCCCAAACCTATTTATTTTGACACATCGAATCATTGATTTACCAGCGCAATTTTTATTTCAATAAAGCGGTGCATGGTGCTGTGCTGGGGTTTCAAGAAAATCTCAATTACGGTGGCTCCAAAATTTGCTCACCTTGTTACCAAAGAAAACATTTCCACGAAAACCCTGTTATCTCGTTCTTAAACGCTGTCGTTATTGATATATTTTTGGCTAAGTCAAACTATTACCTTATCCGTTGTAAATTAATTAAAACCCCAACTCTTGCTCGATCATCCCTCCATTCCTCGGTCTGAGGAATGTGTCGCGGCAATCAGTTGCTGCTTTGCGTGCATCGCCGCGGCTGCCCTAAGGCAACTCAGCGGCCTTGCGCTTCAGTGCCTGTCTCGTTCAGCTCCACACCTTGATTTTTTTCACCGTGTCTTTCATTTTTGGCTCATGGACAATGGAGGTTTGGTCTCAATGCTCCCTGAAACTGCGGATTGTTACGTTGCTCAATTTTGGCTGCGAGATTTTTGTCATTTAAATCAAACACGATTTCATGAACTCGTACCAAGCTAAAGTTTTCGGACGTTCTAGTAAATACGTTCATCAATTATGTGGTGCTAATAGGTTTCGATTTGTTAGTCAACTACACCTTCAACAAAATATTTAAATGAGTATGTCCTTGAATTATTGCATTTGGTTTCGAAGCCGGTATAAAAAAAAACTTCGCCACGACGTGGCGTTTAGTTGACCTCTATGCAGCGCTTGTGCCAGTCAAGCAGGAGCCATTTGATTCCGAGGGCTGAAAAAACTGGTTCTTTTGAATTAGGAGAACTGAAGTAGTTATGGCCAATGCACTGCAGTACACAATGTAATGCAGTACACTGGTGACGAGAAATCTCACACGGCTCATTAATGTTTGTTAACGATGTTAACGTTGTTAACAATGTTAACGTAACATTAACGTCGTTAATGTTAACGTTGTCGTATTTGATGTGATGGTGTTAAACAGTTAAAAATGTTCGGATAAAGTTAAAACAACTACCGTTTTGTTTTAACTGAGTTTATAAGCTGATGACGTCGTAACAATAAATACGTGCACTGAGTTTGCGTATTATTCATAGTATTGATAGACTATTGCAGGGTGTTCTTTCTCATGTGAGTATTCCGTGTTCGGCTGAGATATGTTCCTGTGCATCACATGTTCCTGTATGTTGTTCACATTGATCACTATTTAAGCTTTAAGGCGTGTTTCAGCACTCCCTCACACTTACCTATTATGAACCGCTGTCGTGCCGGAACTCCCAGCCCCGCGCCCAACACGTAAACTTTTGGATCATTGCGCTCGTATTTTACGAACTTGTGTTCCCTGTGAAGCTAATTATTCGAACGATTATTTTTGGGCAAGTTTGAATCAATGTGCTGATATATCAATATGTAGTGCCAATAGGTTTCAATTCTTCTATTAACTTGAACATGAATGTTGATACATTCGAAACGTCGTTAAATATATTATTATTCCTTGTTGCTACGTGCTTTTTTTTGTTTTATTGTCGTCTTCTGAATTTTTTTTGTTTGCTGCCTGGTGTATTATGCTTTCTTTTGTTGGTGGTTATTCTTCGTTGTTTTTTCAACAAAATTTTGTGCTCTCTTTTTCTTATATCAATATTTCCTCCTGACCCTCCACTGTATTATTCATTCGAATTTCAAATAAGAAGAATTTCTATAACGCCTGCACGATGTTGTGGTCTTGGTATCCTTGGTCTGCTCTATACTAAGTGACCTTCGCTGTAAGGAGAAAGAACTTCTTCATTCGGAAGAAAGTAGAGGAAGTCTGCTAACTAGGTACTCATCTAGAGGCCTGCTCGACTGCGGCAATGAGTTTGTCGGAAACGAGAAAAAGGCGTAGCTGGCGTGTTTGATGTGTTGCAAGCTCGGCTTCCGGGGGAAGGCAATCAAAACCTCTACTGATGAGTGGCGTCAGCCCTAGCTTTCCTACCTCCTCAATGGCGTCGCTGTGAAACTGATGCCTATGCATTAGTTTACTATGAACTGCATGTTGATGTTAGATTATGAACTTTATCTGCCTATACTAACATCATAGCCTATGCACATACTTCAAGTTATTTCAATGCTGATTACTATAAGTATTTGTGCCCTTGCTTTATTCTTTATTGCATCGAATTTTCTCCTATTTGGCCAAGGCGATATTCGAGAAGAGTGTCAGAAACTGTCGCCCTGTTGTTCTGATTATGTGACACCTTTGGGTGACTTTATAGTTTGTGTACTTCTATGCACAAAGACGATGTTATTATGAGCGAATCATTCAATTGATGGTGAAAATGTTGAAGATTGTATCTCGACCTTATTTATTACTCGTTTTCGTTTCGTTTTCTGTCATGGAAGTTCCGCTATTAACTCCTTTCCGAAACATCCGCCATGCATGTTCCCTGCTTCCTCAATTCTACGGACGGAGCGAGTCAATAATTGTTGCGGCATTAAATTAAGCTTTCGACTTCTCAATTGCTATTCATCTCTTCCAACTCCATTGATTTCCGCAATGATGTTTTCCGATTGAATATTCTTTCAATTCAATAACATCTGTTAATGAGGCAAGGTAGCAAATTTTGGAACTTAAATATATAACATAGAGACTGTATTAAAACACCACTTGGAGCATTCATACTATTCAAGTCATGGAAATTATCTACAAAATCAATTATTTGATAGCAAAGAAATCGCTTGAAAATTTGCCACTTGCATATATGCATAGTTCAGCTCAAAAGTTGTTGGTTAAAGACTGCTCCATCCGTCAGAATTCGGTTTTACTTAGTAACCGAATTTTCGTCATTACACACAAAAAAAGTCGAGGCAAACCTTCTCACTGTGCACTGAAGCTCAGAGATGTATTAGCTCCAAGCGAACAATAGTCGTCTTGAAAAGCCTTCAATTTACAAAGGAGTAGCCCCGTTTTCCAGCATTGCAACGCGAACAGGTTTATCATAACAATGCGCAAAGCGTTTCATCATTACTACACGTAGTAGTGTTTCACCATTACAAGGCGCCGTGATTCACCATTACAACGCTCCGTATTTCACCATTACAACGCTTCGTGTTTCACCATTACAACGCTTTGTATTTCACCATTACAACGCTCCGTATTTCACCATTACAACGCTCCGTGTTTCACAATACAACGCTCTATTTTTCATCATTATCACTCCGGGTATTCATTTTTCTGGGCACGCGCTTCGCGTATCGTCGTATTGCGGGGGTTGGATTCCCGAATATAATTACCAGTATGCCAAACTCTTAGTCAAGCACTTTTCAGAATAGAAATAAACATTATCTATGTATTTATTTAATAATTCTCAAAATAATGAGGGTTACACGACTCTCCGTTAATGTACACTTGAAAATGATCGCGTCGTATGATGAACTTTTCCGAAATTGCACTGAAGTCGCTACTTCGCTGTCAGTGGATCAGATGTCCGGAAGTGATTGTGTCCTGTTAAATCTAGTAGTCATTCATCATTAGGGTCAAAATTAAACTTTTTTTTAATTACGCGTCACCTCAATATTGTTTGACGGCTCTGCTTCCTGGTTTGCCAACTCAAAATCAAGTTGGCCTACAGAAAGTCTGTTGGCTAGTACGCCTCCGCCTGAATTAAAATATTCATGGTTTACGTGACGTTAATGAGTTAAGACTTTGGCGCGTGCTCAAATAAATGGAATATGTTATTTAATCAGTGGATGACAAGGCAAGCGTTATTAAAGTGTTCCAACGATTCAAAGTTTCATGTCAGAAGATGAAAAATCTGCATTTTACCTTTTTCAGCTGGTATCTTAGTTGTTTAACCTTCTATTGCCCAGTTTGTGTTTAATGGAGTGCAGCCTTTATGACTTTAATGTTGTCGTATGTTATTTATTTGCCGGTAAAGGTTGTTCCCACGGCGCCACCTTTACTGAGACATTACAGGATAAGTCGTGCGCTGTAACTGTCAAAACCTTGAGAACCCTTCAGAGGGGTGACAGCCGCCCGACCCCTACTGCTATCAGCGTGAGCCCTGCGTGAACCTTACGCGTGGTGCTGCTGGTACTGATGATGCTTAAGTTGGCACTGATGCTGGTACCGATGCTGCAGGAACTGCTTGTGATGCTGTCTTCTCCTGATGCTACTGTTTGTGACGTTTCTGATGCCGTTACTACTTCTTATGCTGCTATACTACGGTACTACTATTGTTGGTGATGCTAATATATCTATCCTTGCTGCTGTTGAAGTCTGTGGTCTCTCAGATGTACGAAAACTCGTCTTAATCATCAAATTTGTGGCTTTAAAATTCATTTTTACTGTTATTTTTCTTACTATGCTGCCCAATTTTGATTCAAGTATATATTCCAATGATAATTGATGTGATATTTTTCACATCGACCCACTGACATTATTTTGTTTTACGATCTTTGAAACAATTCTGGTAATTCAAGGCCCTCCGACAAAACTATTCAGAGTTTCGGTGCATGATTAGGTTTTAGTGGTGGCACTTGGGGTGTTCATCATTTTGTTGTATTCAAGTGTAGGAAGTACAGTGATCAAAATTGAAGTAACTGAAACTCAGTTGGAGATGATTCTGTACGAGTTACCGCCTAATTTTTAAAGATTTAGGTAAATGAAATTTGTTTATTTACTATATTTATAATTATATTATTTATTTATATTTATAATTAACTTAAGGACCGGTTGTTAAAGTATTTTAAAAGATACTGTCAATTTAAGTGGCTTTCCCAAGCAAGGACATCTCATTAGTATAGTGTCAGTAAAAGTGGCTTTTTACCTTCAAATATTGCCTTGAAAATATCGCCGATAAAAGTGACGCGGTCGAGTTTTAAAAGTATTGACAGGTTACACTATCTACTCTACGGTAGATCGAAAACTCAAATCGCGCTAAGAATAATTTCGTCTTCTAAAAAAAGCTGGCTTGTACTGCAGGTTTCACTTTGTGTTCTCGGGGCTTGGGACGTGAGCATATCAGCAGCCTGGCATCTGATTTATAGCTTTCCCTAACATCCGCCCTGCCTTCTGCCTCGCAATCGCAAGACGAGCCATTGCATTCTAACATGACGAATGTGCTACGCGATTCAGGATCCAGGTTATCAAGATGTTTCATTGCTCGCGCCATCAAACTTTTCTTGAATCGCAGTTTTTGTAGACATTCTATGCAATCAATCTCTTGCGTAGGTCTTGAACGCATTTTAAAAATGAAATGCAGGTGCATGTGCTTCGAAAATTGCTATACTCGGGTTTTACTGTTTTTTGTTGTATAAATGAGAATTTTTTTGTCGTAATCGTTTTCTATCGTGAACTTATCATTTTTTGGGGGGCTAATGATTCGACTAAATTTCTAATTCTAAACGTCAGCATTAGTTTATTATTGCAATTTTTCCAATCAGTTGTTGAATTAATATTTAAGAATGTTTTTATTGTAAGCTTTGCAGACGCCTATATTGCGATAAACACTCATAATTTAGTTCGTTTTAACCTCATGAATTACTGTTTCAAAAGGTGCGTCGTGACATTACACCACTGCATAAACACTGACACCAATATCGAGAAATATTTTTATTTTAATGATGAATATTTTCGTGTTTGTGTGTAAAGACACGAAGACAAATTTAACGGAATTAACCGTTGTTATATTGCGTAAGGAAAATATTATACCGAAAGATATATATTGTTGACCATAACTAGAAAGTGTAAGCACTCTTTTCTATGTAAATCATAACGAATTGAAAATCTTCGATTTTGGTAGCAAAAAATTTCTGATCATGAGTTCTGTAGACAATCCGGGTGTAGTTATTATATTTATCGTGTAATATTTCCATTAACCGTATTTATTTAGCAAATAAATAGTGTATTACTTCCATTGATTGAATTTATTTCGTTTGTTTATGGTGTACTTATACTATAATTATTCTATGCCGTGAGTATCTTACAATTTGTGGTGTAACTTTTATGTTTGGTGCAGATTAATCATAAAGTTATCTCGTGTATATGAATCATAAGTTTTATAACGTCTATAGTCGATATTCCAGTGGGCGACGGTTAGTGCAGATTAATCATAAAGTGAGATAACTTTATAATTATTATTATACGGTACCGGTATATGAATCATAAGTTCCATCATAAGTTCTATCATCAGTTCCATCATAAGTTCCATCATAAGTTTTGTAACGTCTATGGTCGATATTCCAGTGGGCGGCGGGGTGCGTTAGCGCGGCCCCCCGAGCGCGGTTGTCCCGATGAGGTCGAGCGTGAGTGTCATCCTATCAAGCCCTCCACCCGACACTACCATGAGCTACCCTGACTACCAGGCACACCCCCACCACCACCGCTCCCTCCTGGTGCTAGTCGCACCTCTAGGTGAGTACCTACCACCCGACACTACCATGAGCTACCCTGACTACCAGGCCCACCCGCACCACCACTGCTCCCTCCTGGAGTCCTGGTGCTAGTCGCGCCTCTAGGTGAGTACCTACCACCCTACACTACCATGAGCTATCCTGACTTACTATGGTTGTTGAAGATATATTTTTTTCTTGTTTTCTTCGTGTTGTTTTTATCGTGTTTTATTTTCTTTTCTGCTCGCTGAACCATTAGGTTAGTAGATGGGTACTAAAAACTCACTGAGTTATCGAGAAAATACTTTCAGTGAATAAATAAACAAAATAACACTGATCTTTATCATGTATTTCAAATCTATTCTTGTTTCGCTCGCTTATGTATACTCGTATATCAATATTCTACTGCATGTATGTATTATGTGTATGCATGTATATATTATTTACACACGCGCGATCGGTGACCAGAGAATTCGTTGATTTATATTATCAGTGAGTGGAACTTTCCTTCAGATGACGTTCCACCCCCTGATAATATAAATCAACGAATTCTCTGGTCATCGATCGCACGTGTGTAAACAAGTAAATCCTTACATCTAATAAAAAGTATATATTATTGTGTATGTTATAGATGTTTACGTGCGGCCCGTTAATGATCATGCGTGTTATATTGCACAGGCACGCGCGTCAAGAGCAAGTCGTTCCAGCAGCTGCAATCCTGCAGTCATATATCCTGCAATCCTGCAGCCATATATTCTGCAATCCTGCAGCCATAAATGCTCATGCGTGTTATATTGCACAGGCACGCGCGTCAAGAGCAAGACGTTCCAGCAGCTGTACGAGCGCATCAGCCGCGTCAACCAGCTCAAAGTCAGCGACTCAGGGGGCACGCAGCGCCCTGTATGGGTGTCTTACCGCCGCGACTATCCCGTCGAGAACAACGACTGGGGAGACTTCCAGACACATCGACGACTGCTTGCCATCATCACCATCGGTCAGTGTCGCACATATTCATAGTTAGGCTGTGAAATTTAAATAATAGGCTGTGAAATATTCATGTTTAGGCTGTGAAATTCAAATCATAGGCTGTAAAATATTCGTAGTTAGGCTGTGAAATACAAATCATTGGCTGTATAATATTCAATTGATTGATCGAAAAAAATCAATCAATTGTAAAATTGATTTCCGTGAAATTTAAATGATGCCGTGAAATCTTCATGGTTTGGCTAAGAAGTTATTGGGTGAGCAGTTTTGAACGGGTAGAGTGGATTTTGAGTTACCATGTTGCACTTTTTTCTTTATATTCCACTAAGGTTATCAGTTTAGATGTAGCTTTCAAAATCGGCTTATTGATCTTGATTAAGCGGCTTGGCATCTTCATTATTAGACTGTATACGTCTTANTACGTCTTACAGTACATCTGACCTCCATTTGTTATCTCTATTTGTAAAAGTAACATAAAGATTAAATAAAGATTTGATTTTGTTCATTCTAGTTTTGCTTAATGGATGTCATTCATGTAGTTGCTTTGGAAGTAATTCCTTGATAATGAGGAAGCAGGAAGGTAGTGTGAACCTAAGCTCTGTTCTCTGCTGAAGAAGTTGCCAACCATTACTTTCAATTTCTTAATTGCACAAGTTACTCGTGTAATGTTGTCGTGATTAACATCATTACAAAATAACATATTTTGTATTTTATATTTTTGTTATTTTATAACAAAATAACATCATTATCAAGCCGGAATTCATGTGCAGGCCACGTGGCAAGTCAGAACGACTTGAACGAAGTATGTAAGCAACACGAGAGCTTGAAGGTGAAGTACGCGAGCACCATCTATGACTCGCGCTGCATTATCCTCGGTTTGAACTCGGACGGCAGCGTCCATAACGAGAATGCAAATGAAGTCACCGATGCCCAATCGTCCAAAATTCCTGACCAAGTCGACGGTGGAGATGCCGTTGCGTTCCTGCATGGCGACCGAGACAGCGGGGTTTATGATAACCTTCTCACCGAAGACAGGGTATCTGCTGACGGTGATCTGAATCACCACACCTCTAATGGCCATGTTTTGGGTAGTGCTCTTAAGAAACGATGTGACTCTTCATCTCAGTCCGACAGCGGCCAAAGTTCAGGCGTGAAACAAAACGGTGGCTTAAGCTCCTCCAGCAGCGACTCTGGCAGTGAGAGTGCCGTGGACGGTTGTTGTGTCACGGACACCGAGACTTCTAATGTCTCGGTTACAACCTTAACCGGCAGTCCTAACGCTATCAACGCTTCATCAGACTCGCTACAAGAACACAGTAGCAGCGATTCATCCATGACTAGCACAAACACCACCGACAACAACCTCATCAACGGCAACACCGAGCAGCACATTAAAGGCTTCAACAACAACAACAGCGTCGTTAACGGACCAACTCAAACTCGTGCCATCTTACAGCCTCCTTCGTACTTCAAGACGCGGGCTATGTTCTACCCCACAGCCGAACACGCGCTCAATATAGAAGCCACGCTTCACGAGTTTATCAGTAACTCGTGCCATCTTACAGCCTCCTTCATACTTCAAGACGCGGGCCATGTTCTACCCCACAGCCGAACACGCGCTCAATATAGAAGCCACGCTTCACGAGTTTATCAGTTCACTCTTCTGGGTGCTCGAGTCTAAGCGACTGGATAAGAGCCAAGAGAAACTTGATCGGCCGCCTCTACTCTGCGCGCCTTTTGAGAGAAAGGTAAATTTTCAGTGGCTTTTGAACCAATTATTTAAAACATCCCAATAGAAAGTGCATAGATATTTTAATTAACCATACCTTACTTTATCTTGTCGATGCGATGTTCATTTTCTATTACAATATTGTCACTAAAATTTCAAGTAACTCTTGCATCGTAAATCCATTTATTCAAAGAATTTTTTTGCAATTCAAGGAATATTATTTTTATTAAATTTTTTATGGTTCAAATTAAGTCATTCTATTCGAAGGACATGATTAAATCTCCTCTAGGGCTGCTCAGAAGAATGAATTTTAATTTTTTGGATCCATTAATATCTATCGTTGATTATCACAATTTTTATCATTAACTATTTTGTATCTATTAAAGTGAGTGAGTGACTGAGTGTGTATCTATTAAAGCGCAACGAATGTCAATCATTGCGACCAACGAATTCTTTTTTTATTAGGTGCCAATTACGTTAGTATGTAAAATGAGCCAATGCCAATTCTCAAAAGCCAACTAAAAGAATAAGGTTAAATGATACTTGAATTCAATAAGAGCGGCTAATGATAATCATGATATATGAGTTACTATACTCATACATAATGATTCTCATTACTAGCCTTTACTAGGATTTTTCTATTATACTATTAGTAGCCTTTACGTTACTATAAACCAATTCGTATCATTAATGACAACGAATGATAACCCTTAATTCTAATAATTCTCCAGGACATGGTTGGCTTGGACATGAACTCTGGGTCTAGTCCCAAGTGTTGCGTGGGACCATCGTTACTATAAAACAATTCTTATCATTAATGGCAACGAATGGTAATCATTCTAATAATTCTCCAGGACATGGTTGGCTTGGACATGAACTCTGGGTCGAGTCGCAAGCGGTGCGTGGGACCATCGTTACTATAAACCAATTCTTATCATTAATTGCAACTAATAATAATAATTCACCAGGACATGGTTGGCCTGGACATGAACTCTGAGTCTAGTCGCAACTCTGGGTTGAGTCCCAAGTGTTGCGTGGACCCATCGTTACTATAAACCAATTCTTATCATTAATGGCAACGAATGGTAATCATTCTAATTATTCCCCAGGACATGGTTGGCTTGGACATGAACTCTGGGTCTAGTCGCAAGCGCTGCGTGGGACGCCTGAAGAAGCAGCTGGGCGACCTGTGCCTGCAAGTCGGACTCGTGGGAGAGGCGGCGCAGCACTACAGCCAGGCCGCTGATATCCTGCGTGCATCCAATGACTGGCTATGGCTTGCAGGTTAGTCAACTTAATTCATCATATTTATCTTTATTATTCTTACTTAAGACCTGTACGAACATATGCCTCTGGCTATGGCTTGCAGGTTAGTAATATTAATTCATCATATTTATGTTCATCAGTCTTACTTAAGACCTGTACAAACATATGCCAGTGACGCCCGGTTATTGCTTATACGATTACCATGCTAACGCTACCGCAGTAAACCAAGTAGTATGACATCATTATTCGGAATTCCATAACTCAGGCACGGCAGTCAGATATCTCTACACTTATTCAGCATATTTATACTCACTATTCTTACCAAGGATCATTACTTATTTATGCTTCCTATGTTTGACTCTGGTTTGCCGGTAAAATATCCTTGCACTTTTTTAACTTATGCCGCTCATACTTCACCTTGTTCAAAAAATATGCACAATTATGTGCCTAACTCGGCTTTCAGAATATTCCAGTACATTTATGAAAAAACTTCAATTTCAACTTATAAATTCAGAAATCTGCAGCGCATTCATAGCTGTCTTATGTGGATGCTTCAAGTTTTAACCGCACTCGGCTGCAAATCACAGTGTTCACCACTTTAACACAAATAATACGCCGAGTTCTAGCTCAGTAGGTGCATAAATAAACCGTGTTATGCATTCAATGGCAGAGTTTTTCTCTATTCACTTATGTATTATGCCATTTTTTGTATGTAACAATAATACGGTCACTGCTAGTATGATAACCACGGTAATGGTACTCTAGTAACCATAGCACAATAATACGGTCACTGCTAGTATGATTACTACGGTAATACTACTGCAGTAACCTTGCTACTATGCCATTATTATGCATTTTTTATTATGCCATTATTATGCATGAAACGATTTCGTGCTTGGATGCCAAACTACTCGGAAAATTCGTGTGAAGTTTTTAGTAGCCTGTGTCATCAAAATATGCATGTAACAATTCTAACTCTGCCTTTACAAATTTTAATTCTCTTATAAAAATTCTAATTCTTAAATTCTTTCAATTCTTCTAAAAATTCTAATTCTTTTAACTGCTCAGGTTGCCTGGAAGGTTCGTGTGCGGCGTCTGCAGTTCAGTTGTACCCTGAGCTCGGCCATGGAGTGTTGTTGTGTTGTCTTTAAAAATAATTTTTAAACTCGTATATTGCATTTCAAACCATAAATTTCTTATTAACTGCTCAGGTTGCTTGGTTAAAACGATTTCGTGCTTGCATGCCAAACTGCTCGGAAAGCTTGTATGAAGTCTTCATCAGTAACTGGGGTTATTAAAATATGCATGTAATAATTCTAATTTTTAACTGTTCAGGTTGCCTGGAAGGTTCGTGTGCGGCGTCCGCAGTTCAGTTGTACCCTGAGCTCGGCCGTGGAGCGTCAGGTCTGCAGCGCAACAGCAGCCTGGGTGTTGGGCCTACAGCGCTCAAACACCGCCAGACTAACTCCCTGCCCTCCAACTCCCTGCCTGCTGGCCTAACGCCTACCGCTGCTAGACACCTGAGCAAACACTGCCTCTCTCCTGATAATTGATCAATTCATCAATCAATACAGAGAAGCCATTATGGACTATGACAAGATGAGTGTTGCTGCAATTTTGAGACTAGGTATTAGATTTAGAATCGTCCATACAATACAATTTAGTATCGCCTATCGGTAAGAACGATATGATATGGCCATCTATGTATTTAATGTTTGAAGAATTTATGTTTGATGGAATAAAAAATGTTCATTAATTTTGTTGTACTTATTATTATTCAAAAAATAATGTGTTCCTTATGTGGGTTGTTTAAATATCAGTCGAATCTTTGTGCAGAATCGTAACACTTCAATGTCACCATGTTTGATAGGATGATTCTGCATGAATTTATGTCTTCATTGACATACAGCTATATTGTTCGTTATTTTAATATAGCTACGGCGACGTGGTCGAAAATTTTACAGCTTTAATATTCTGTACTTTTAATTTCCGCAACTCCGACGTGGTCGAGATCTTTACAGTCATAAAATTCGACATATTTCAGTACCGCAACGCCGGTGTAGTAGAGATCGGGTTCCCAAGGCCGGATCCCTTGTGAATCAAGTCACGAAAAGTACAAGAATCGGCAACAGGCCATGGGCCTATTTCTTCAGTGCCGACACTTCTATTTTATTCTATAATATTCGACATATTTCAGTACCGCAACGCCGGCGTGGTCGATACCTTTACAGTCATAATATTCTATATATTTCAGTATATTCTATCCATTTCAGTATATTCTATACATTTCAGTATATTCTATATATTTCAGTACCGCAACGCCGGCGTGGTCGAGACCGAGGCGAGCATCAAGGCTGTGTACGTCCTCATCGAACAGCGACGCTACCTCCTGGCTGCTGAGTTCCTCTCTAACGTCGTCTTCATCAACCTACAGCTCTCTGACGAAGAAAAGGTTCAATAAAATATATTATTTGTATCAGTTTCAGAACATTTTTTTATATATTAGTTCCAGGAAAGGATATGTTGGTATCATTCGACCTGCAAGTCTCGGGAAGGTGAAATAGATAAAGTAATTTATTGTATTAATTCCGTAATATTTTTATTTGTTATTGACATTCCGATATAAAGCCAGTCTGATATTTTGGTATTGACATTTTGATCTAAAGTTGATTGGTGGACAGTTTGATCAGCTTTATCGGTCCTCAGATTAGTCTCTTCTGGTCCCCAGTTACGTCAGTTTCAATTGTTAACTGAATTTTTTATAACTACTTGCTCTTTTTCTTGCTCAGTTAAATCTTGAAATTATTCTTCTTTGCTGCATGTTCGTTAGTTTCAGTTACTTTGTTTCAGTTACCTCAGTTTCAAGCATCAATTATTTGTTTTCTATCCTTTGCCATCATTCCTTTCTCAGAGAAGTCGGTTCCATGCGCTCGCGTTGCTATACCTTGAACTCGTCATGATGACTTTCCCTACCAATAATTTAACCTCCCTTTCCCCAATTTTTTCGGTTCTCCGACAAGTCAGCTTTTTGTATTGATAACTTGTTAATTAGTAATTAATTAATTAATTGCATATATGTCGGTTTCGTGCACTTGAGGAGCTTTACTAGGAGTTTGGCAAGATGCCTTTCCTTTTTAAAAAGTTCATCTTTCTTTCCCGTACTTTTCTAGCCCTGAGATTAATAGCTTGTAACCTTTAATTACTTGTAAATTAATGGCTAATTAATTGCAGATAAGTCGGTTCCGTGCGCTGGCTGAGCTGTACCAGGAGCTCGGCATGATGCGCAAGGCAGGCTTCTTCCGACGCGTCGCGGCGATGCGGTGCGCCGTAGCGCAGTCGCAGCGCTCGCACGACTGGCCGCAGTGCTACAAACTCCTGCTCAACACCTTGCCTGGCTACAGGCTCTCCCTCGACCCTCTGCACTGCCTACAAAGTGCGTTTATTATGTGTTTATAATATTATGTAGGTTTAGTATTTAAAAGTGCGTTTATTATGTGTTTATAATATTATTTATGATTAGTATCGTCACACTAAACTAGCACCCTGCCCGGCTAACAGCTCTCTCTCGACCTCTTGCATTGCCTACAGAGTACGTTTGCTCCTAGAGGATGAGACTAAACCTAGACAAAACTAAAGACTAGACTACACTCGGTGCACTGCCTACTAAGTACCTACTACTTTCATGCTCTAGTAATCTTATTTGATAAATTGCCTACAAAGAACGTATATTACGGTTCACCAGTCTTCTCTGATGATCTAAGAACGGAAATGATTCTTTTAGTGCTACCCTATATTAAAATCTATGAAATTATTGTTGCGTGACATGTTCGGTGTCAATCGGGCGTCTCATTCTATTCATTATAATTATATTCTAAGATTATATCATCTGCAATTGAGACATAATATTCACTAGACGTGGTAGAGATTGATGGAAAAGCACTAGAACTGAGTCAACTTGGACAACATCACGCGATCAAGACCTCACTAGTGGGCGGAAGCCGTGAGTCTATGAAAGAGCTGGGAACCTTAGTAAGGCCCCAGTAACTGACAAGTGCGTCGCCATGTATAACATTCGTTACTTAGAGCTACTCCGACGTAACGGTCGATGTCTTGGCCTGGTACATATAATTTACATATAATATATAATAAAACTCTCTTATAACCACCCTGTATCAAGATCAGTTCTCTAGACATATAGTGTTATAGCTCGACCTGAAACGCTAGCAACTACGGCCACTGAACTGACTAACTCACGAACTTAGTCAACGAATCCTTTTCCTCAGGTTCAGGTAGAAATATATACAAAATCTGGTGGCGCATGGACGTGCCTTCGAATAGACATAGTACATCTCGTCTCAGTAAGCTTGTGCACATACAATATAATTTTAATTATTATCTATAAAAATATTTCATGCGTCAGTGGGCGGGTGGGGTGCGCTGCAAGTACAGCTGATCCAGGAGGTGGTTGGGACGAGTCGCCGGATGGGGGCGGTGGAGGCCTGCTGTCGTCACCAGGCCTTCCTTCTTGCTGCTCTCTTGCACCACCTCACTCCAGCCCAGCGGCAGGAGGCTGCACTCATGCTGCACACGCTCACTCAGCAGGTGGGAATTGTACCTTCAGACAAAGGTTCATCATAGGAAGTAGTCTCCGGCTACCTGGAATAGTTTTCGTACGGTTTTCCAATTAGAATTCAACACGGACGTAAATATTCTCTCCTTTAGACTGTTTTAGTCAATTTGTTCTGCCTTATTCGGCTGGTCTACACAAAAATGTCACCATTTAACTTCTTACCCCGACTTCATAGTAAGGGTCCTTTGCAACAAAATGCCATGTAGTCGGTTCGCTTTATTCGAATTCATACCTAATGGTTAAGGTATTTAATAGTAATACTAATAAGCCATGTGTCCAGGTTCACATATACACCCAATCCTCATGGTTTAGATCATATGTACAGATATGCCGTGTATTCAGGTTCGTATATTCACCAATTCCTCATAGTTATGGTCTTTTACAACAATATATTGTGTCATAGTAGTATTCCTCATAGTTATGGTCTTTTACAACAATATATTGTGTCATAGTTTTCCTCATAGTTATGATCTTTTACTCCAACATATTGTGTATCGTGGCATATTCCTCTGTATAATTCCATGTTCCACCCAACAGTCTGCTGCCCAGACCACCAACGCCCCGAACAGCTCCAGCAGCAGTTCAGGCAGCTCTGCAGTCTCTGGGTCTGTCGCTACGCTCACTCAGCAGGTTAGAACACTCATGCTGCATACGCTCACTCAGCAGGTTAGAACACTCATGCTGCACACTCTCACTCAGCAGGTTTGAATTATACCTTCAACCAAAGGTTCATCAAGGGAAACAGTCACCGGTTATACGTGAATTGTTTTCTTACGGTTTGCCAATTTTAGTCGGTTTGCTCTGCTTTGTTCGGCAAGTCTATACAAAAAGTCGCCATTTAACATCTTACCCCGACTTCATAGCAAGGGTCCTTTGCAACAAGATGCCGTGTTTTCAGGTTCGCTTGATCGAATTCATACCCCATGGTTAAGGTATTTATTAGTAATACTAATAAGCCATGTGTCCAGGTTCGCATGTACACCCATACCTCATGCTTTTGATCCTATATATAGATATGCCGTGTATTCGGGTTCGCATATTTACCCACATCTCATGGTGTAGGTCCTATATACAGATATACCGTGCATTCAGGTTCACATATATGTACATCCATACCTCATGGTTTAAATCCTATGTACAGATATACCGCGCATTCAGGTTCACATATACATCCATACCTCATGGTTTAAATCCTATGTACAGATATGCCGTGTACTATTCAGGTTCGCATATTCACCCATTCCTCATAGTTATGGTCTTTTACACCAATATATTGTGTATCGAGGCATATTCCTCTGTATAATACCATGTTCCACCCAACAGTCTGCTGCCCAGACCACCAACGCCCCGAACAGCTCCAGCAGCAGTTCAGGCAGCTCTGCAGTCTCTGGGTCTGTCGCTTACCTGTATTATTAATATTTTTGTATATCCTTCACCAGTTTCATTCCTCATCCGTCATGATGCCAACTTCTAGACTATTATGCATCATGATCGTGATACTAAAATTATCTAAGAAATCATTTACGGTTGGAAGGAATTGGTGGAATACCTCAATCTTATGCAATCCTTTAATATTTAAACTGAAATCGTTTTTGGACACTGGTAATTAAACGCTACGTAAGAAGGACATTTATTGCTGATCTTCATATCATGTATTTGATTCATTGTATTTGTTTGAAACCATGTGTCAACTTTTATAAGTTCTTCAAATGTTTCTTGTGGTTATTGCTTTCATTAGCTACGATTTTCTTTGCCAAGAGTATTATGGTTTAGTCGGCCGGCTGTCTGCTGGTCATTTTCAAATTTAAATCTAACTCACAATGAAATTTGCTTATATGGACAATTTTTTGTTATCAGACGAGCCCTTAGTGTTGTGCGATCACTCGGTGTTAATTCGGTGGAGTGATTTATGATTTGAACGTCATTATTTTTCGTAGGATTTCACTTTCGGTTGTTGATGTAGATACTCTTTCTTACTGTAATCATAAAAAACTGAAATTTATCCATTTTCGCACGTTCAAATTTTTTTCAGGGTTTACATTTCGTGATGCAGGTCATTCTAAGATCAATCTTTCTTGACACTAACTTAGAACCGATTCGAAAAGCTAATAAAATATTACACGGACATTCTATTATTTTCTTCTCGTTCTGAGTATGTATTACCTCACATCTTACTTTGAAAGGCTAATAATAAATTGTTCTCTTATGCCTGTTATTCCGTAACCACTTTACAGGTCTGTCAGGGTTCGATCACCCTTAGGTCTTACGTACAACTCACTTAAAAAAATCATAATAACCAAATTACCTTTATTCATCTTTCCAGTGCGCGGCGCCTATCCATGTCCTATCTATCGCCTATCGTATCTTTTTCATGCCTATCACATTGGATCCATTTGACAGGTCCGTCAAAGTACAACCCCCCAAAAGCGGCCATCAGTTGCGGAAGTTCGCCAAGGTGTGCAGCGATGAGCCTGCTGGCCCCTTCATATTCTCGCCCTTCTCATCTCTCACGAACGCCGTGGCCAAACCGGCCAATACTTTCGGTGAATCATCAATACATTACTTTATTTGTGACTTTAAAAGCAATATATTTGTTTGGTGTAGTATGAATGAAGTATTTCACTATTGGCATCTGTTGTTAAATCCTCTGCTAGATTTTGATATTCACTTGTATATCTCCGTAGTGGACTATACGATTCGAATCTAATTATGCGACCACGTAACTAAATGATTTATTCTTCTCTGGATAAAAATATACTTTGAGTAAAAATAAGAAAAAACTGCATCCTACCTTAAATTCTATTGTAGAGAACACATTCTCAGCATACACTTTTTCTGCAAGTCGCAGTACATTAATTTTGTTTACAACTGTGCAGACTTCCAGTGGGTGGAAGGAGACGTCTGCGAGGTTGTCCTACAGTTTGACAATATCCTCTCACTTCCTCTGCAACTCTCCAACATCGTGAGTATCTGTGAACATCTTCAGCTCTTTTGCAAATTATTTGCCAAATTTTCTCTATCTCTTGGAATATTTATTCATTAATTGTCTCGTCGCTCACATGACAGTAAAGTGATACGCCCTTAAACTGAGAAAAATACATAAACTTTGTCCAAATAGCGATGCACTTCTTGCCAGGTGTGGGTCATAATGATTCAGTTTTTCCTGGTGAAAGGGCGTATCTGTCGTACTCGCTGAAAATGCGTACCTATTTGGACAACATCACCCATTCATTTTTATGAGTGTATTTTTAAATTTTTGGTTGAATAAAATATAAAATATTATCTACTATACTTGAATCAATGTTAACACAATTTTGCTTATTTTTGCGATTTTCGGAAGAATTTTGAATAAAGCATATTTTGGAATAATTTATAGCTTTATTGGAATGTTTTTATAATTGCCATACATTATGTTGCTTCAAAATGACTGCATTCACTCATAAGTATTAATAATAGGCAATCAGTCATTACATTCACTTAGCAGCATTCACTGCTAAGCATTGTCTACATTTACTCACAAGCATTCACTGCATTCACTCAAAAGCATTACTAATAGCAGTGACTCATTGTACCTGCACACTACAGAGGCTGCTAAGTGAAGGCGTGTGTCACTTTGAGTCGTGGAGCAGCAGCGTCGTGCTGGAGGCTGAGAGTAGCTGTAGTGTCACTGTTAGAGGACAGCCCACCACCCCTGGCCAGCTCAAAATTACTGGTAATAATTTCCTTTGTGGGAGCAGATGCTTTGTTTCTGCAACTATTGTTTATTATTTGTGAAACTGCCGGTATTGTGTATTATTTGTGAAACTATTGTGTATTATTTATGAAACTATTGTATATGTTGCTTACCTAATTTTGTGAAATTGTTGTGTATTATTTGTGAAGTTGTTGTGTATTATTTGTGAAACTATTGTCTATTATCTGTGAAATTATTGTGTATTATTTGTGGAACTATTGTGTATGATTTGTGATACTGTTGTGTATTATTTGTGATACTGTTGTGTATTATTTGTAAAACTATTGTGTATTATTTGTGAAACTGTTGTGTATTATTTATGAAACTATTGTGTATTATTTGTGCAACTATTGGGTATTATTTGTGAAAATAATTAGCTTGAATAAGAGATAAGAATGTTTCTTTGATTCAATTTCTACTGGAAAAATAAATTTCTTATGCAAACATTTCATGTCTAAATTCGAATGCCTGGGCCATAAGAAATAAGAATGTTTCTTTCATTCAATTTCTACTGGAAAAGTCAAGTTTCTATGCAAATGTTTGATGTCTAAGTGCAAATGCCTGGGCCATAATGTTTCTTCGATGCAAATCCTACTGGAAAAATCAAGTTTATATGCAAGTGTTAAGTGTATCAGTGCAAATACCTGTGCCATAAGAGATAAGAATGTTTCTTCGATGCAATTCATACTGGAAAAAGCAATATTTAATGCAATTGTTAGATGTCTAAGTTCGAATGCCTTGGCCCAAAGGTGATAAGAATATTTCTTTGATTCAATTCCCACCGGAAAAAGCAAGTTTTTATGATGCTCTGTATTTCCCTAAAAACAATTTCATAGCTGTTTGTCGTTTTTTTGCTATAATTAATTTATTATCCTTGCTTACGGTACAGGTTGAGAGTGACGACAGCGCTTCATCGAGCAGCAAAAGTTGTTTTACTGTAGAAGGAGGCGTTGGTAGCGCCAAGGTGCGAGGTCATCTCTCTGCTGGACAGACGCAGCAGCTGAGATTAACTATGCACAACATATCGCCTCAGCCTGTGGCCGCCGTCGCTGTTACAATCAAACCGAAAACGACAACGCAAGACATTGCTAAGGTTTTCAAGGTTTGTTCGGAGAGACAAAGACATATAATTCTTCGTATACTGATACGGTAACCGTCGCTTATGCTATATATTTAAAGTCCTCGTAAACAAGCCACCCTCGGAAGTCAAGGGATTAATGTCTACTTTCAGTCATATGTTTACTTTTATTTAAACTTTCTAAAAATCTGTACAAAAGCATCCGCAATGATGCACTGAAGTTTTCTGTACATTCTCGTTGTTTAGCTGTATATTCCTACACTTACGCCCTCAGGCGGACGAAGTTGCGCTGGAGCGTCAGCTTCCCATACGCGGCAACTCGTCGTGCTCTCTGCTGCTGTCCCTGTACGGCCTCAGTGACCTGCTTGCCATGTCGCTCTCCAATGACGCTCACGACGACACTCACAGCAGCGTGGGTTCGTTGCCGAACAAACTTATTTTTTTACGTTTTTTCCTACCATAACTCCCGCATTTCTTACTCAGATCTAGATTTTTAATGCATAGTCATCACTGTTGCGATTTATTGATGATTAAATACGATGCGATCCCATTATTATTATTCATTTTCATATTGATAGTAAAAATCAATAATGACTGTTATTTTTTGACGTTTTTTCCTGCCATAACTCCCGCATTTCTTACTCAGCTATAGATTTTTAATTCATAGTCATCACTGTTGCGATTCACTGATGATTAAATACGATGCGATCTCATTATTATTTTTCATTTTCATATTGATCGTAAAAATCAATAATGACGATATTGTGGAAGGAAGGCTTAACATGCTTATTGTGACACGTGAGAACGTTTGGGAGCTGCTAGCATATGTTAATTGAACGAACGAAAATATGTTCGTTGGAACGAAATATGTTTGTATATACTTGGGTGAAGGTTTAGCCCCTGGAAAATTGTTATCCTTATGTTTAATAGACTCAAGTTCTAGAACCATTGGCTCCAGCAGATAATATGTTCCTATCTGTGCACGTACCGCGTATAGTAAAAATGCCTTCCTAATTTTCTTACTAGGTGTGAGTTTACCTACTTCCTTCTATACTTCACCATTTTCTGCATCAAGTTTCACATCGAAAAGATTCTATCTTATTATTTTTAGTTTTGCTGCTATCCTATATGCTAGACCATTTTCTGCATTAGGTTTTCCATTGAAATGTTCCCATATCTGATCTTAGGTGCAAGTTTGGCGGCTTCCTCACTGCCGTGCTCGTCTCTGATGTCGACGTCTCGGGGGGCGATGCGTCTTGCGCCTCTGGGGGGTCGGCGCTCCCACTCGTCAGGGTCGATGCTGTCGGGCAGATCTGGTGGCAGCAGCAGCCGATCTCAGCGGTCCAGGGAGAGCGCCTCGTCGGCAGCGAGTAGCGACTCCAAGGAGGCCTGTTCCAGTGAGTGTTGCTGCATTCAAGTGATGTGCTGTGCGCGAATGACGAATGCGTGGCTAATTTTCACATCTGTGTCGACGATGTGGTTGAGGAAGAAGATCGGGCCCAGTGCCGTTTCCTGTGGAACACCATTGTTCTCCCTTGCCTCGATTGACTTCGAGCCTCCAACAAGAACAGCTTCTTGTCAGTCAGGAAGTTGTGAATCCACGACAATAACTCTCCTCCGACCACCAGAGTAGTCTTTCTTTTCTGAAGGGCAGTCCATGGTCCACTTTGTCAAAAGTTCTCGCAAAGTTAAAATATATCACGTTTATGCCGGCACTCTCTTCCAGTATGGCAAGTATTTTGTTGCGATGCTCCAGTAACTGGAACCAGCAGGAGCGATTTTTTCTAAAACCTTGTTGTCTCTTGTTGAGGAGGTCATCTTCCTCCATGTACTGCACCAACCTCCTGGCAATAACCTTCTCAAACGCCTTCATTAAATTTGAATTTAATGTCACCTGTCTGTAATTTTGCGATCTGTCTCTTGCACATGTTTCATAGTTGCAGTTCCTAAGTATCTTGAGGTAACGCGGAACGTTTCCTAATATCAACGATGCTTTCCAGCGCAAAGTTAGTGGGGCGTTCAGTGCACCGACATTTTTATAACACCACCGGGACTCCATCCGTCCCGGGACAAGAGTACGAATCATTTCCTAATTTAGACGATTCAGCCTCTGTTCTCCTTATCCCCGGAGGCAGCTGCTATCCGCTTGATCAAACTTATTCGTTTTATCGTGAGGATTCGTCTGTAACTTGGAACAATGTGTCGTTTTGGGCTCGTTTTTTTTTTTTTGCGCGCACACACAATAAATTCTTCACCTAGCTTGTGCATTGCTTCGGCATTTAACTTCAGGAGCTCGGACCTTCAGTCGACTTCGAATAGTATGTTCCCAATAGCCTCCCAGTCTCTTCTTCAATGGTGGAAATTTAGCCCAGCCAGAGTTGTAGGTTTGGTTTCCAATTGCCCAATTCTTTACCACCATCAGTCCATGGTCTGACAGTGTGGTCTCCTCAAGCAATCTGTTCTAAGTTGATAACTTGATAGTGACGAATAGATTAAGGGTTTTGTGAACAAAGTAGAGTAATGTAGATACGTTCTCTGTTTCATTGCTAGAATTTATTGGTTAATCCTAGGAAGCTTACTTCTCTTCCAGTGAGTATCTTGATTCAGTAAATGGATGATGCATATCTTTTAGAACCTGTATGATACCTATAATATCTGAAGGTTTGGCTTCCTGATCTAATTTTCGGATCACTTCCTTGTCTATTATTCATTTAAATTATTTTACTTAAGATTTCATTGAATTATTTTTCTTAACTCAGAAGGAAGCGTTGGCAGCAGTGAACTGGAGGGAGAGGTGGAGCTCTGGTACCGAGGTGAAGGCACCGAGCACTGGAGGACTTGTTTGATTAACGTGCGTCTGCAGGTCACGCCCACTCTTCAGGTCATGAGGTTAGCATCGGATTTTTAGCGCATTTTTTAATTTATGGAAAAAATGCACTATTGTCCTCGCCATGTCCGTCTATCTGTCTGTCCGTCCCGTCCGTCCGTGACCTCAAGTTTTCGTCGACGAGAAAATGCGCTCTCTGTCACTCACTGCAGTGAGTACTGAGTTATATTTTTTATTTCATTTCATTGGCAACAAGTGGATTTAAAAATGCAGTCGAGTAAACAAGAATATTTTGTGCACATTTTTACAGATATTATATACTCATAGCTAGAAAACATTGAAGTAGTTTATTTCCTCTGAGATGTCCAATGAAAATTGGTAAGATTTATTTTTACCTGCTGAACAGGTCGGCCAGCGAGATGGAGCTCACATACACGGCGGAGGGACGCAGCATTCTTGTGCAAGGGGGAGACTCGTGCAGAGTTCCTGTACCTGTCACCCGCTGCCCTCGTACACCAGCCTTGCAGGTGAGGTCCTAACTTATGGCCTTGGTTGCTAATCTATTATTTCAACCATTAAATTTTATTGTAATCTTGCAGGTGAGATACCGACCAATGGTCTTGGTTGCTAATCTATCATTTCAACCATCAAATTTTATTATCACCTAGCAGGTGAGATCCTGACCAATGGTCTTGGTTGCTAATCTATTACTTCAACCATCAAAATTTATGTCCGCCTTGCAGGTGAGATCCTGACCAATGTTGTTGCAATCATGCCAATCAATTATTTTAACCATGATATTTTATCCCCGCACTGCAGGGAATGCAATAATTTATTGCACCCGAGTGATGCCATATATCTATTTTAATCATTTGTTGCCATTATGAGTCGAGTTTGTATGTAAATTTTAACTTTGACAGCTAAAATGCTAGCCGCCCAACGCTAGTAGGTACAGGTATGTCGCAATTAAACTATTGGTAAAAACATGTGTTCCATTTATGCATAATATTTTAACCTAAGTTGATATTGAGTTATTTATTTACAATATGTACAACAGGTTCTAATCCTCCTGTGATTGAATTCATGTGACTATCTTTTTCTCAAGTTGGTTGCTGCACCCTTTACCACCTGACATGAGTAACTGGAGCAATACCTATTGTCACAAGCCTACCCAAAAGGATACGTTCTAGTGAGCGCAAAATGACTTGCACTGATGTTCGCCTCCACGTACGAACACTTTAAAAAGTTCTCTGTTGCGTACAAACGTCTTCAGGTTTCTTCACTCAATAGATTACGTATAATTTCAGTTGAAAGTTATGTTCCCTGAGTGTGAGAAACGGCGGTAGAGGGTTAAACGCTTAAAGTGTATTACTCGCACAGAGCGGGGAAAGAAGTGTGAGCGAAGCCCTCGGTGAGCACGTGGCCTCTCAAGTGAAGCTTCAATGGGTGCTGAGTCCCCAAGAACTGGAATGCAGCGCCTCGCTGCCTCAACTGCACTTCCCTCTCAACACCCACCACCTCATGATGCTAGCTCCTATTACCTGGGGTCAGTAACAAATATTGGACCACAACCAACTTATATTACCGTCAACCGGGATGACTTTGGCCACACCTACCACAGAAACAAATGGCAGCAAAACAAAATGATAAACGTTGGCCAAAGTGACTGGGGTGACTTTGGCCAACGTTTGTTATTTTGTTTTGCTGCCATTTGTTTCTGTTGTAGGTGTGGCCGAAGTCACCCCCGATGGCCGAAGTTACCCCAGTTGACGGTATATGCATTGCAAAGTTTCGTCGCTTTAGAACAAATTAGGGTGTGCATGACACACATGACAGGTGTGCATGACACATTCTGAGGGCATGACAGGTGTGCACTGTAAACGTAACCTAACAAATTCATCATAAGTTACGAACTAGAATTTAAATTTCCAGTGATATCTTCATTTTTTGTAGTATATTCACTTGTTGCAGGCGTTGAAGTGAACGGCATGAGCGTGAGCGTGGGGGGCGAAGTAAGTTCTCGCGTGGGTGAGGGCGTAAGCGTGTCGGTGAGCATCACGAACAGCAGCGACGCGGAGCTGCCGGCCCTGAGGCTCTCCACCAGCACCCTGCAGGACCATCAGAACGGCAACGCCAACTACAGGACAGACGGCATCGTGGCTCCCGCTGGTGCCATGACTGCACTTATCCCTAGGGTGCGTAACTCCAAGTCGTCAATTTACCCAAGAAAATATCTATCAAATTGAGCGTAACAAAATTTGAGATAATATCATGAAGTACGTAACAAAACAGTAACACGAGTTCCAGAAACGAGTAAATTTTATGTCACAAAATTTCGATACAATATCCATCGATCATAATTATATGTAGGTACCTAAATATTATGATCAAAATATACAATGATCAATTGATCATAATATATGTACCAAAATATTGACGCTTGACTCGATGAACTATCGTGTTGTATGTGGCAAGAAATATACACTGGCTCGAATAAATATTCATCGTGTTGTGTGGCAACAAGGAATTGTTCCGAGGGAACATTTATCTTGTCTGTGATTTGAACTAAGATGTGCAGGCTGACGGCGTGGTATTACTCTTGACCGGCATTAAAAACTCTTTCATCGGTTTATTATTGACTCATTTTATGGCTTGATTAAATTCTCTAGATCAATTAAATCAGGGGATGGTTTCTTTAGTATAACTTTATTTGATGTATAGTTTTAATCCTCTTTTTCAGTTTTCTTGCTCATTTGACACGATGGTTTGAACCTTCGGCTACATGTGTGTCTCGATACGTTAACGCAGCGGTAGACATGCTTTATATTTTCCATTGCCTCAATATATGACCTTATATGAGCAGCTGGGCGTTGGCCAATCATATTCGACCCAAGTGAACTTGATATTCTTCACCGGAGGCTCGTACAAACTAGACTTGCGGTGCTGTCCTGTGGTGCTACCTGCTGTACCGTCGGTGGTCGGTGGACCGGCTAGTCTCACCACCACCAGCATCACCCTGGGCAACACCAGCATCACTAACGTGTCTGGTCTGCCGCATCACCTTCACCACCAGACATCACACTTGAGCCATCACTCAGCATACCAATCTCCTGTGCCTCCTGCTGAAGTCTGGTTGTTTGCACCACCTATTGAGCTCACTATCTCACATTAAATCTTGAATGTTTTAAAGCTAATTTTTACTTCAATCATGGATGGTACCCGGCTTAAATAGTAAAATTTATTAACTAGAAAAAGTATACAGGTTATAACCACTTGGCCGGGTGACGCGTCATCATTGTCATAGCATGGTTGGCTAGTACAAGCATCAAATTGAATAAATATGACATGTTTGTAATTAGAAATATTTGTAAATAAAAAATAATATCATAATTTTGTATGAAAAGTTGAAAGAAATTATTGTTTAGGTTGCTCAAAGCCTATTATTTTTATAGTTGCTCTAATTTTTTTCAATCATCTGCATGACCTCCGTATCTTGCATCCAAAGAATTGAACGGAGAAGATCATCTAGGGGCTGGTTAGGTTCCTAGCTCAATAGACCGTTGCATAAGTTTACAAACGCATTAAGCTTCCTGATATTATTACAGATATTTAAATGTGACTTTCAAGTTGAGTGTTGGTTTATATGACTTTGTAAGCTTGTTAGGTTTTCTGATTGAGTTACATAATGACATTGCAGTAAAAGACTTGGTATTCCGTGGGCCAGCCAAGAAAAATCTGTGGAAAAAGAAATTAAAATTTTCACAGACTTCATTTTAACTGTGAATTAGTTGTTTTTGTCGTCAATCGTCTATGTTACTTATGTTCCTCTCGACTATTGTTGTCTAGATCAACATATGTTGTTCGATATGAAAACTTCAAGCATCGCTTGTGTCTATTTGCTTAATTTTTCAGAATAGTTACAAAATGAAAATTGAGCATTAGAAATGTGACCATGTATCTATGCTACATATTACTACCAATTGCATTTGGCAATAAGAATATTAAACTCATTACTTATTCTTAAGTGTTATAAATTAACGCCATTAGTGACATAGAGCGTCTACGGTGCCATCGCCGCATTGAAGCAACAATTATTCAAGTTATAGGATTCTCCATAGGTATTATCTTCCCAAGTATTATCATAGTATACTTGTATTATTTGTGTATAGTTCTTCGTGTAATATAGCCGTGTAAGTTAACTGTTGAGATTTATATATCAGAAGGGAGTGCTCTGTGATTTACCCAGTTAGATGTAATTCGTGTTAACTTCTGTGCTCTCTTTCTTTCTGCTTGCCAGCGTGAATGCACGACACAGCGCGGTCCTGCTGAACGCCGCACTGTTTTGTGCGATTGTTTGTTCTATTCACTTCAATTATGAGGCTTTTTTTGTGTATGAAATGACGTGAAAATTTGATTTGGCGCTAAATCTAATTCACAGGGCGGTGCTCTTTTACCTGAAATAGTTCTTAAATTTGATGTTTCTTCTCAATAAGGAAGACATAAATGCTATTCCTTTCCTCCATCTTTTGACTCAATCCGGCCAATGTTTCTTAGACTATTTACGATCATATTAGCTTATTTTTTGTTATTTATTCGTTAGATATATGGTATAAATATGTGTAATCTGCTAGAAAGCTCCTCAGCGATGAAGTTTAGGCTATACAGCTTCATGGGATGTGTGCCTGAGAACAATATTATACAAATTCTGTCTGTTTTTCTGTCACCGAAGGTTGACCTGTATGAATTGAAACTGTTAGACTTTAATTTATCTGACTTTCTGATTTATGTAATGTAAAAAATTGACGCTCCAGTCAGTTGATTTTGGGGGCTGCCTTTCTGCACTGGTCATGTCTTGCTGTTGATTACATTTTGAAACATGCATCGTGAGCTTGGTGCGGAAGTCCACTGAACTTTTGTCTGTGGTTTCTGACGCAATCATTAGGAACGGCACGATCGCGAATATGTTGAATGTTGAAATTATTGCGTACAAACTTTACCAATTTTGGATTAAATGTAAACGGTATCCGCATAAACGGCCTTTTGTTAGCCTTTCTGACGGCTTCACAACCTTAGAACAGTTGTTGGTAGCGAGTCTCCATCCACACTTTCTTTACATTTCTCTACCAACGTAAGCTGTAGTTGACGAATCTCAGAGTCTGTATTTATATTTTTAATTATTCTGTTGATATTTCTAGATGTCTTCCCGAAATGTTATTTTTCTTGCTTTGACTTTCTTCACCTGAGAGTTTTAGTAACATTGTACGAAACTAAATATCTAGATGTTGTGACCCGTCGTAACGTTTCCACACACTGCACAACAGTGGTGGTTTGTCATCGTAAAGCTGTTGCAATTCGGTCTTATATTCTCTAATTTAGCCTATATGCATTTCTGTGTCGAGAATCTTCTGTTCGATTATAGGACGTCGGCCGTTGAGCGTTGAAGAGGTGTTAACCACTCGTTATTTTTCTTCAGGTGCTAATAAACCTTTGAAGATCCATATATATCCATAACCCTTAGTAACAAATGAACATTTCTGAACATCTTGTTTTTTGCTAAACTATTCAGACGATCTTCATTCCTACTATAGCGAATGAACCACAACTTGTGAACAGCTATGTTTTAACAAATGTGGAATAAAAGTGCGAATAGAATGCTTTAACTGCCTAAAAACTCACTTAGAGAAAATCCTATAACATTTAAAACGCAATATTTGAGTGTTATTTTTCTGCCTTGTGTGGACGATGCTTCTTCTATGTGGTTCAACTCGATCATTTAGCTCCATTTTCATGCTTTTGATCCATACGTGTGCAAGTCTGCGGGCCATAGTTGGTGGGAATTCAACGACGCCTAGTCGCCTTAGTAGATCTACCAGTACCATTTAGCTGGACTATATGTGATTTCTTTGCTACATTATTATTCACATAAGTCACAGCGAGGAGCGAGCACATGGTGTCGCAGCGAACTACATGAGAAAGGCAATATATTTTACTCAGGCGCTGACGCTAGATGGGATGGCAGGGAACGCAACGTCCGCACGCCATCGTCCGCACGCAACATCAATTTACGGTCCGGGAATTCAAATTTGGTAAAATTAAATATAGAAACCTATCAACTTGAGTTGGAAGGAAATGTTTTCAAACAAAATGTTTTACGATAAATTGCGTAAGTAACACACCATAAATAATTTTAAAATTGGTGATAGACCATGTGTTGTAGGAATTACGGCGGTGAGGTTCATTGAATAATATAGATCCGGAACTAAATAAATTATAGTCGCATATTTAGACAATGAAACTTGCAATTGAGCCCAGACATTTCGCATCTTGATAAAAGAAAGTATATTGTACTGTTCGCATACTTGGGAGGGTGCGCTAGAAGTTTTCGTCATAAAAATAGCTATAACTTGCAGAACTAAAGTGTTAAAACGCTCGAATTGTACCTAGGTACTGCTTTCCATGCTTATCACAAAAATAAGCAAAAATCACTATCGCGGTGCTGAAAAATGCAATCGCCAAATTAATTATTTTCCAATCCAATGTATATGTTTCTATGATTCAGTGGTAGGATTCCTAATCCTTTCGTTTGTAACAGATATTTTCCATATGTTATAAAAAATGCATTTTTAACATACTTCCAACAATTGCACTCAAATTCCGAGTTTTATTTTGTTAGTTTGCAGACTCATTGCGTGACGCAATCGTGCCCATGAAAATCGGAAGCTAAATGACGATTGCGCCTAGAAGTGCCGTGTCATTTTGATTGAATCTACGATAGTCTTCGGGGACATCAAGGCTGCAACGTGATTGTCTTGCTCAGTTAGTGCTATTTAACTTTGTCTGAATATTTCGTATAGTAAAGTAATTTATAACTTCTTTAACCATTGTGATTCCACATAGCTCCCCCCGCGTCCGGCAAAGGCATGGACTGATGAGTCTGATGACTGATCACTGATGAAGTTGTTGTGACTTTAGTCTTGCTCAGTCATAGACATACTGACGGGACAGGTCACAGTCTCACAGACGGGTGACCTACCGGGCTACCGGACTTTTGGACTGCCGGTGGTAATGGCGGCATGGCGACCGCGACAGTGACAAACCACAGATTTTTAAAGAAAATTCATCATTAATTTCCTCGTCTAGGTACCTACCTACTCTACTCAAGATTTAAACCAATTTCCTAAATTAAGTAGGTTATGTAGGTACTACCTACTTAGGCTACTACTAGTATGAATGTATTATGTAGCTATGATAATGCTGGGTTCCACTTCCAGGATACTTTACTGTTCTACTTCTACTATTCTAGGACTTAGAAATGAACTTTAGCATTTTATTGCCAAATTCACCAATTTGAGCAGTTTTTCCCTAAGATAAGTTGAAGTTGGCTGATTTTGGCTAAATTGTATTTGGCTGTTTTAGTAGGTACCTATTCATTTTGATTGGAATCAATCAGGCAGAATTTGCCTAAAATTGCAAGTTGTTGCTCTAATTGTACATATTAATGATATTTTCTATATAAGTTCATCATGTTCATGGGTGGCTTCTGACCAATTTTTCATGTTAAACTTGTTAAGTAATACCATCTAGGTAACAGGGTAGGGTAAACGCGGTGTTGCGGTCCGGTCAGCAGGGGTTCACAAAAGCTATGTGAAGATTAGCTCAATCACCCTAAGATATACAAGCATATGAAAATGGAGCCTTGGTTGAATATGGTCACTGGCTAGCGAAATACAGAAACAAGCACCAATATCAATATCTAATCCTAGTCCGCAGTACCGGAATTGAAGGTGACGGGTGCTAATAATGGGCACACATATGAATGAGTCATCTACTAACACTATCTGCCAATAATTAATCACTACAATCACATCACTCGTTGGTCGCACAACTGGTTAACTAAATCACTGATGGTCTAAGAGTCTAAGTGATGGTCTAAGATGTCTAAAGTCTAAGCCCCATTGTACTTATAAGAGTCAACATCAGGGCAGATATTCGTAGTGACTTGCAAATAGGATTTTGAAACAAGAGTATCAAAATGAAATAGTTAAGACTTGCTCATGAACTGGATTAATATGCAGCTAGCTTGGTTAGTTATTTAGGTTTTCCATTGAAACGTTCCAATATCTTATCATAGGTGCAAGTTTGGTGGCTTCCTCTTTGCCGTGCTCGTCTCTGATGTCTACGTCTCGGGGGGCGATGCGTCTTGCGCCTCTGGGGGGTCGACGCTCCCACTCGTCAGGGTCGATGTTGTCGGGCAGATCAGGTGGCAGCAGCAACCGATCTCAGCGGTCCAGGGAGAGCGCCTCGTCGGCAGCGAGTAGCGACTCCAAGGAGGCCTGTTCCAGTGAGTGCTGCTGCATTTAAGTGATGTGCTGTGCGCGAATGACGAATGCGTGGCTAACTTTCACATCTGTATCGACGATGTGGATGAGGAAGAGGATCAGGTTGAGTACCGTTCCCTGTGGAACTCTATTGTTCTCCTTTGCCTCGATTAACTTCGAGCCTCCAACAAAAACAGCTCTGGTCTGTCGAGAGGTTATGAATCCACGACAATAACTCTCCTCCGACCACCAGTTGTCTTGGTTTTATGAAGGGTACTGCATGGTTCACTTTGTCAATAGTTCTCGCAAAGTTCAAATATACTACGTCTTCGCCGGCACTCTCTTCCAGTTTGGCAAGAATTTTGTTGCGATTCCCCAGTAACTGGGACCAGCAGGAACAATTTTCGCCTGTTGAGGTCAGCTTCCTCCATGTACTGCACCAACCTACAGGCAATGACTTTCTCAAGCACCTTGATTACCTGTAAATTTAATGTCACCGGCCTGCAATTTTGGGATTTGTGTCTTGCACATCCTTCGTAGATTGGAGTTATTAAGTACCTTGAGGTATCGAGGAACATTTTTTTTCCTCTCAACGATGCTTACCAGCGCAAAGTTGGTGGGGGCGTTCAATGCACCGACATTTTTCTACTCCACAGGGAATTCATCCGTCCCGGGACACGAATACAAATGTTTTCCTCATTTAGGCACTTCAGCTTCTGTTCTCTTTATCCCCAGAGGCCGCTGCTGTATGCTTGATCAAACTCATTCGTTTAATTGTGGGAATACGCCTGTAACTTGGAACAATGCGTCGTTCGGGGCTCTTTTTAGCGCATTTTCTCATTTATGGAAAAAAGGCGCTATTGTGCTCATCATGTCCGTCCGTCTGTCTATCCGTCTGTCCGTCCGTCTGTCCGTCCGTCCGTCTGTCTGTCCGTGACTGCACGTTTTTGTCGACGGGAAAATGCGCTCACTGTCACTCACTGCAGCGAGTACTGAGTTATATTTTCGTATATTCGTTGTTTGGTACTCGGTGCTCTCCTTCACGCGCACACATACAATAATTCTTCACCTAGCTTGTACATTGCTTAGGCATTTATCTCCAGGAGCTTGGACTTCCAGGCAACTCCGAAGAGTATGTTCCTAATAGCCTCCCAGTCTCTTCTTCGGTGGTGGAAATTTAGCCTCTTCTCAAGCAATCTGTATCCTCCTTAAGCAACCTGTTCTAAGTTGATAGTGAAGAATAGATCAAGTGTTGTGTAAACAAAGTAGAGTAATGTAGATTTGTTTTTGATTTCATTGCTTAAATTTATAGGTGAATCTTAGATAGCTCACTCCTCTTCCAGTATCTTGCTTCAGTAGCTGGATGATGCATATGTTTTAGAACCTGTATGATACCTATAATATTTGTAGGTTCGCTTTCCTGATCTAATTTTAGGATCACTTCCTTGTCTATATTTTATTCACATTAATTTTACTTGAGAGTTCAACTAATTATTTTCCTTAACTCAGAAGGAAGCGTTGGCAGCAGTGAATTAGAGGGAGATAGTTCAGATGGGAGGGAGATAGTTTAATTGATAGTTCAACTAATTATTTTCCTTAACTCAGAAGGAAGCGTTGGCAGCAGTGAACTGGAGGGCGATAGTTCAGATGGGAGGGAGATAGTTTAATTGATAGTTCAACTAATTATTTTCCTTAACTCAGAAGGAAGCGTTGGCAGCAGTGAACTGGAGGGAGAGGTGGAGCTCTGGTACAGAGGTGAAGGCACCGAGCACTGGAGGACTTGTTTGATTAACGTGCGTCTGCAGGTCACGCCCACTCTTCAGGTCATGAGGTTAGCATCGGATTTTTAGCGCATTTTTTAATTTATGGAAAAAATGCACTATTGTCCTCGCCATGTCCGTCTATCTGTCTGTCCGTCCCGTCCGTCCGTGACCTCAAGTTTTCGTCGACGAGAAAATGCGCTCTCTGTCACTCACTGCAGTGAGTACTGAGTTATATTTTTTATTTCATTTCTTATTTCTATTTGGTAGTTGAATAAATAATTAATTGGAGCGAAATTCAAGAAAAAGGTCCTATATTCCNTCATCACACTAAACCAGCATCCTTCCTGGCTAAAAGCTCTCCCTAGACCCTCTGCACTGCCTACAAAGTGCGTTTATTATGTGTTTATAATATTATTTAGGTTTAGTAGCTCTCCCTCGACCCTCTGCACTGCTTACAAAGTGCGTTCATTATGTGTTTAAAATATTATTTATGTTTAGTATCATCACACTAAACCAGCATCCTTCCTGGCTAAAAGCTCTCCCTAGACCCTCTGCACTGCCTACAAAGTGCGTTCATTATGTGTTTAAAATATTATTTATGTTTAGTATCATCACACTAAACCACCACCCTGCCCGGACATGAGACTAAACCTAGACACTATAGGCTCTCTCTCTACTCAGTGCACTGCCCAGGAAGTGCTACTTTCTTGCTATGGCAATCTTTATATTCTAAGATTAGATCATCTGCATTTCAGACGTAATATTCACTAGACGTGGTGGAGATTGATGGAAAAGTACTAGACCTGAGCCAGCATGGACAACATCAGGTGATAGATAACACGATCAAGACCTCAGTATTGGGCGGAAGCCGTGAGTCTATTAAAAGGCTGGGAACATTAGTAAGGCCCCAGTAACTGACAAGTACGCCACCATGTAACTTTCGTTACTTGGAGCTACTCCGACCTAACAGTCGACGTCTTAGCCTTATACTCATAATATAATAACTCATACAACCACCCCGTATCAGTTCTCCGGACAGATAGTGTCTTATTTATCCCTCACGAACTTAGTCAACGAATCCTTGTCCTCGGGTTTAGATGGAAATTATACAAAATCTAGTATCGCATGGATGTACCTTCGGACAGACATAGTGCGTCTCGTCTCACTAAGCTTATGCACGTACTATTAGATATTATTTTAATTATTAGTAAAATATATTTCATGTGTCAGTGGGCGGATGGGGCGCGCTGCAAGTTCAGCTGATCCAGGAGGTGGTCGGGACGAGTCGTCGCATGGGGGCGGTGGAGGCCTGCTGTCGTCACCAGGCCTTCCTTCTTGCTGCTCTCTTGCACCACCTCACTCCAGCCCAGCGGCAGGAGGCTGCACTCATGCTGCACACGCTCACTCAGCAGGTGGGAATTGTACCTTCAGACAAAGGTTCATCATAGGAAGTAGTCTCCGGCTACCTGGAATAGTTTTCGTACGGTTTTCCAATTAGAATTCAACACGGACGTAAATATTCTCTCCTTTAGACTGTTTTAGTCAATTTGTTCTGCCTTATTCGGCTGGTCTACACAAAAATGTCACCATTTAACTTCTTACCCCGACTTCATAGTAAGGGTCCTTTGCAACAAAATGCCATGTAGTCGGTTCGCTTTATTCGAATTCATACCTAATGGTTAAGGTATTTAATAGTAATACTAATAAGCCATGTGTCCAGGTTCACATATACACCCAATCCTCATGGTTTAGATCATATGTACAGATATGCCGTGTATTCAGGTTCGTATATTCACCAATTCCTCATAGTTATGGTCTTTTACAACAATATATTGTGTCATAGTAGTATTCCTCATAGTTATGGTCTTTTACAACAATATATTGTGTCATAGTTTTCCTCATAGTTATGATCTTTTACTCCAACATATTGTGTATCGTGGCATATTCCTCTGTATAATTCCATGTTCCACCCAACAGTCTGCTGCTCAGGCCCTCAACGCCCCGAACAGCTCCAGCAGCAGTTCAGGCAGCTCTGCAGTCTCTGGGTCTGTCGCAGCCATCGCCCAGCAGTCTACTGCTGCGGCAACCCCACACAACCTCCTCCCTCCTGTTAACCTCCTCAGTATACCCTTCTGCCGGTGGGTTAGGAATAATCAACCGTATTATAATGTGAGGTTATGGTTAGTAGGTGTGAGGCGATTAAAAATGGGATGCTCAGTATCCTGCCGGTTGGTTATGAGTTCTCAGCTCACATATTGCGAGGTTATGGTTATTAGGTTTAAAGTGATGAAAACTGGGATGCTTAGTAACACTCTCTGCCGGTTGGTTATGAATAATCAACCGTATTATAATGTGAGGTTATGGTTAGTAGGTTTAAAATGATGAAAAATGGGATGCTTAGTAACACTCTCTGCCGGTTGGTTATGAATAATCAACCATATTATAATGCGAGGTTATGGTTAGTAGGTTTAAAGTGATGAAAACTGGGATGCTCAGTATCCCTTCTGCCGGTGGGTTAGGAATAATCAACCGTATTATAAGGCGAGGCAGAAATTAGCTGGTTAGCAGGTACAACGTTATGACAGTTGAAATAATAATGATAACCAAATTACCATTTTCCATGCCTTTGTATCCATTTGATAGGTCCGTCAAAGTACAACCCCCCAAAAGCGGCCATCAGTTGCGGAAGTTCGCCAAGGTGTGCAGCGATGAGCCTGCTGGCCCCTTCATATTCTCGCCCTTCTCATCTCTCACGAACGCCGTGGCCAAACCGGCCAATACTTTCGGTGAATCATCAATACATTACTTTATTTGTGACTTTAAAAGCAATATATTTGTTTGGTGTAGTATGAATGAAGTATTTCACTATTGGCATCTGTTGTTAAATCCTCTGCTAGATTTTGATATTCACTTGTATATCTCCGTAGTGGACTATACGATTCGAATCTAATTATGCGACCACGTAACTAAATGATTTATTCTTCTCTGGATAAAAATATACTTTGAGTAAAAATAAGAAAAAAACTGCATCCTACCTTAAATTCTATTGTAGAGAACACATTCTCAGCATACACTTTTTCTGCAAGTCGCAGTACATTAATTTTGTTTACTAGGTAATATCATGTCAATAGAGGAAAAACGAGTAAAAATCACAGAAAATGTCATTTATTCTACATCTACATTATCAACAAAGGAAGAGAAAGACTTCAGAGTACTTTTAGTAATTGATGATCACACTCTGCACGCTTCAAATGTTTTAAAATTGAGTTTTATTTCAAGTGTCCCATATTACCCCGTGCCCTTGGTTAGTTCAGGAGGCTTTTATTTTGCGTCTGGCACCTTATGAATATAATATGGAATTTTTCAGAGATGCCACACAATAACCCACGTAAATACCTTTAAAATGAGCTCAAATTTGCACATGAAATGTTCATAGTAAGCAGTTATTAAGGAAAAATTGTCCCTTATTATTGTACCCTGTTTGACGGTATGCATGCGCCAAAAGGAAGTTGTGGGATAATTTTATTAATAATAAAAATTCTGTAATTAGTTTCTAGCAAAGGCTGGCAAAATATATTTATAGGTGCTGTGGCAATTTTCTTTGTCTTGAAATTAATATGGACAAATCCGCTAGAAATAAATTACCTTTGTGCCATGATTATGTACTGTATGTTATTTGCATTGACTGGTTAACTAGTTATTCATTTAACTAGTGCATTAACTAGTTAGTGTTTATCAGTCATTTTATTGCATTTTTGACAATTTGGAGTCCATTAATGACTTGAATGACTAAGGTATAACAAAAAATTTCTTTTTCAATGATAACAAATAAACTAAAGCCTAAAGTTTTAAAGTGAAAACTGATAAACTTGGAGTAATTGCAGAGAAAATTCAAACCATCCTTAATTCCTCATACTTGAAATGTTACAAATATTTATTTCTTTTTAACATTTTCCAGGTAAAACAACTGTTGTTTATAGTTTGAAGCAATTTGTGACTAATACAAGATACCAGCAGCTAAATTGTAGAGAAAATGGCTACTGGCAGAAGTACTATTACAGCACAGCAGCATCAGCGCTACACCAATGATGAGAAGTAAGAGATCCTTGATTTTACTTCCTGTGTCTTATAATTATAGAGCCTTAGACAACAGATTAGAGTTTTAAACCAGCTTTACTGTTGTCCCTTAGCGCTTCCTATGTCTTCAGGGTAGCTGGGCAACACACATTTACAAATATAGTTTTAAAATAGCTTATTATTTAAGGACACTCGCAAGGTCGCTCTGTTTGTGTTTATGGAACAACAGCGCTCGTTTTCTAAGGCCACCAAAGCTGCCATGTCATACATCAGCTGGATAAATACTTTTGAATCCAATCTTAACACTTAATTATTGTTGAAAATTTTAAAAATTTTAAAATAGCTTATTATTTAAGGACACTCGCAAGGTCGCTCTGTTTGTGTTTATGGAGCAACAGCGCTCGTTTTCTAAGGCCACCAAAGCTGCCATGTCATACATCAGCTGGATAAATACTTTTGAATCCAATCTTAACACTTAATTATTGTTGAAAATTTTAAAAATTTTAAAATAGCTTATTATTTAAGGACACTCGCAAGGTCGCTCTGTTTGTGTTTATGGAGCAACAGCGCTCGTTTTCTAGAGCACCAAAGCTGCCATGTGAGTTGTATGCAAGGTAACGCGTTCACTGCTCGAGTGCACATGTTTGCGGTGCACCACTTAAGTCTGCGCCGTGACGCAGCTCATGACCTGGTTGGCATGAGCACTGACATGCTGGCGAGTAGGTCGCGGCCTTCCTAGGTCAAGACTTATCACTTTTTAGCGCATTTTCTCATTTATGGAAAAAAATGCACTATTGTGCTCGCCATGTCCGACTGTCTGTCCGTCCGTCTGTCCGTGACCTCAAGTTTTCGTCGAGAAAATAAGCTCTCTGTCACGCACTGCAGTGAGTACTGAGTTACATTCCTCAAATTAATTGCGACCATCAAATCATTTGTCTGTGGAGACGCAATCGTCGCTTTTATTTCATGATTTACCCATACATGCTCGGTAATTTTATGGTTTGGTGTATCAGTTGAGATGACTCGAGAACTATTCTTTTTAGTGCATTTTCTCATTTATGAAAAAATGCACTATTGTGCTCGCTATGTCCGTCTGTCTGTCCGTCCGTGAATTAATGTTTTCGTCGACGAGAAAATGCGCTCTCTGTCATTCACTGCAGTGAGTACTGAGTTATATTTTTTATGTTATTTGTATTAGTAACGTAAATCCTATTTTTGGTTATTAAAGTTTCAAGATTATCATTTTTACGTTATATTTAGTAATGGTATCGATGGTGTTTTCCATTACCTTCCTCAATTCACTCCAAATATTGGCCTTGCTCTCCGCATGTAGCTTTCTTGAAAATTATTTTTAATTCAATATCGTATTCCCCTAGTTTATTGATGACCTGTCGTTTTTTTGGAATATTGCGTACTTCTCGTATATGTTATGTATTTTCGTTTTGTCTTTTCAGCTTTATTTATTAAAATTTGAAATTAATCATAAAGTAGGGAATAATTTAAAGAAGACTTGAGTGGTCTCTTCCCCCCGCTGACACGCGACCTACATTAATACTCGTAACCTTCGTCTGGCTGCGCTCATGACTTTAATCTCCGACTACTTTGTTGATCTGTCTAGCTGCACTTGGTCCTTGGTGCTCGGATACATTAACTATTAACCATGCTATTTCTGTGATCATAAGGCCTAGTAACGAGAAATACCCCCAGTCTATAGAAAAAGGATTAAGAGAATGTTTACAGTTTAATTCAGCTATATATACGAGCACAGTTGTTTGCACGGCTTCAATGAAACTGAGAGGCCTTAAGAAATCAAGTCCGCTATCTTTCTTTTACATTGTTCAAGGTTGGCAGATTTGTGTATTTTTCATAATGAGCTTAACGGTCGCATAGAAATTATGTATCTGTAGCGGATGCTGCTTCTTAAATCTTATTTAACAGAAAGTTCTTTGTTCTCTATGCTGAACTTGCGTTCGTCATACTCATAAAATTGGGGAGAAACTAATTGAAATAAATTTACGTGACATGCACAAGCTCAGTGGGATGTTTGGGAGTCCTTGATCACAAAGTAAAGTGTCGTAGCTTATTTAAGCTGCTTTGAAGTATCGTGTTCTCTGATAAGCCTTTGGTAAGTATTCAACTGCCCCCCAAAAATGTATAGTTTAAACAATTTTTATTGAGATTGCATAGCATTCTTATCTCGGTAATGTTAAAGGTAACCGATCTTGCTTAGAACAATCGTTAGAATCGACTACAGATTATGTCTCCTTATTGTGAAGCATTATTCTGTTTTTATGTTCTGGTGATCAAAATCTCAATAAGAGGGAACGGAATCCACGGTCACGCTCGAGACATTCTTAGTTCGCCGCTTCTTATTTCTGCGCATTTAACTACACTGACTTACGAACATCACCGATATTCATTTCTGATTTCAATGGCGTAACAATGCAATCCTTGTTTTCTGACGACGTAGTGAAGGAACTAGATTAAATTATCGAACTAATTTGTGTACAATCAATGCATGTGACCCCTATAAGTTCATTGATACTCAATGCGTAGATAATCTAGTGGAGTTCGCAGAACTGGCGCGTATTTGCTACGCTAATATTATTTTCTGAGGCCACCGCTAAATAAAGCTTAGACGCAACACGCGCGTGTGCGATGTTTAAATCCACGTTGGCCGTAGCCAGAACCTCAGCTGACATTACAGGTACAGCTGCTGTGTGTTACAGCCGCTTCATTACGCTGCCTTCCTCCGTACCAACGACACTCGGCGACCAGCGTGCGTCCCGACATCTGTGTTGTATTGAATATAAGTGCGCCGTAAAAAAGAAACTAATTCTTTGTGATGCTCGAGATTAGTAAACCAGAATTGGTTCTTGTATTTTGACTTAAACATTGTCCCGGCCAACGCAGTTTCTAACTCCTTTCTTGATTAAGGATCAAATTCACCTGACGTTTACTCCGTGCGTAAGTACTAAGTAATCTATAAGTAGTAATGTCACTAGACTGCTTGAATCGCAGATTCACTAGAAATTTAAAAGCGAAGAAAACGCCACAAAAATTCAGCATTTCTCTATTGAAAACGTTTCGGAGACCAGCTCCATCGTCAGTTCGATAAATCTAGAACACAAATACAGTCAGAAAATTAACAAAGTTTAGAGTCATAAGAAAAAAAACAACAGAAGTGAAAACCTAAATCTACAGGCGAACTGACGATGGAGCTGGTCTCCAAAACGTTTTCAATAGAGAAATGCTGAATTTTTGTGGCGTTTTCTTCGCTTTTAAATTTCTAATTATCTATAAGTAGTTGTTAGTTTTTCACTAAAACGATTGAGAAGTTCTATGTTTGTTTTGAGCTATTGTGGTTCTATTAGAAAATATTTATTGTCAAGGTCGTAATATTTGTGCCAAAACTGTTAGCGTAGCCCCTGTAGGTAGTTCTGAAATTAGGAGCACAGGCAAGTTGCACACTTATACGACGAAGCGTTTCTTGTTACGATGAAGCAATTCGCCCTTGCCCCTTACATGCGTTCTTGGCGGACTTTTTCTCAATTAGTGTCTGAGGGAAATATTAATGCATAAAAAAAACAGTCGAATGAGACTAAGTCGGGGCTATAAGGTGAATGCCGAATAATTTCTTATCGAAATTCGCGTAGCACAGCTCTTGTCTGCCGAGCGCCATATGTGTGTCTGCCTTGTGTTGGAAGAGAACGCGCGGATGGAGCTTCCTGGGGCGATTTTTTGCGAAAAAGATCCCCTCTGCACCCCAGAAGACTGTGGCCATGACCTTTCCTCTTGAGCGCTCGTATTTTCCTTCGACTGGCCCACTTCTACATCTGTGCAGCCACTGCTTCGATTGAGTTTTGTCCTCAGAATCGTAATACTTGGGCCATGGCACATCCACGGTCACGATTCGCGTCAGAAAAAGATCCAATTAAATGTTTCCAATGTATAAAGCAGAGTTGCTTCGCCTCCCCAGCGTGCAACCAAAACACGGCTCGTCACGAAACGAACAGCAACTAAGTTTTCGCCACAAACTGATGTGCGTGGCCTGCCTCTGCAGAAGTCATCTTTGGTCTCATGTCTTCCGCTTCTGAAACAACTAATCCATTTGTAAGTTGCTGATTTATTTGAAGTACTCTCACTAGAAACTTATTCCAAAGAGCAGGTTATTTAGTCGTTTCATCCAACCTTTACCATGAATTTGATGTTAACCTGGCATGGATATCGGCAGACATGTTGCACGAACGGATGTTACTTTAAAACAGCGTCCCGCGTTTTGTAACATTTATTTAAGTGCCCATATGAGAACACGTTATAAAACATTTATATAGGATTGTTCTGTTGCATTGTCGTCATATTCTCTTCATAGAATTTTCAGTTATGTCAATTTTTAACGAATATTTTGAAGTACCCTCGTATGATCAAGCTCATAATGAGGAAGCTTAGTTTTTTCACATTTTAAATGTGTAAGGCACCCGAGTGATTTTTATAAAATATTTTTAAACCATTTTGGGAAAGCAAATTTGTATAAAGCTTTTTGTGCTTTTTTGCATTTTGTTGTCGATTATTACTCATTGTGAACATAACTTGCTAATGTAAACTGGAAAGTTTAGAAAACCTACAAAATACTTCAAATCATTGGAGCGCTATATAAAATGGGCAATGTTTTCATACAAGAAAATACTTTAAATGAATTTTGTTTCCTTTTTTTCGGCGTTCTCTGAAGGAGGCTCAGCTCACCTAATGAATACTCAGCTTCGTTGATTTAAACTACGCCCCCTAAAACTTGTATTATAATGACGTATGTATTGGATGCTACTCAGTTAACTAGTTTTTAATATTCAGAGATTATAGGTTACTTCACTAGTAGAGCTAAGGTTTCCCTCTGTTCTCCTAAAGCCTGGCTACAAGTTGACCATTGGTTCATTGCTTCGAACTTGTTTGACCGGTAGGTAGCTGCTGGATCTACTGCATTGCAATTATATTTAGCCTTTAGGTAATCTAAGATATTTAACCCTTTGATCTTGGATACATTCACTGTCGTCAATGCTATTCGTACCTGTAGTGGCTTGGGACCGAGAAGTCCCGTCACATACGATAGGGTTAAACTTTTCACATCGGTAACATGGCTGTCGTTCAAGTGTTAGTCAATTCTGTGCTGCTGGTGCTTTGTGTTGGTGATGTAACGAAAAATGTACGTTGTTCAACATTATGAATTGCTAATCTCTCTGCCTATTCATTTTCAGAGTAGAATTTGGAAGTCTTTTTGCAGTCGAAGTTTGATACAAGTAACAATCTTTTACGCAATTTTCCATTTCTCAATATCAAGAACAAATCGCCATTTCTTGGCTAAATTCATTTTAGCATTCGGCTGAGGCATTCAGAGCTGCTTCGGCTCCCCAGCGTGCAACCAAAGCACGGTTAGTCATCGTGAGTGTTGGTGTCATCTCTCAACAAGAATGATTTTCTGCGTTTTCTTTTGGAACATACCCTGACGTCGCTTATATATACCCTAACGTCGCTTATATATGCCCTAACGTCCTAATTAATACCTAATATACCATAACGTCCTTATTACTGAGCTATTTTTTTATATGGTTTGACTAAAGCAGCTAAAATAAAAAGTAAGTATGTTTCGTTTCCTTTCTCAATTCTATTTTTTTTACTGAATAACTTCTTGCGTTTCCGCGCAGCTATAGAGGAATATAGTTGCAGACTCGTCTACATTGTATACACAATGCTTGAAAAATCGACAATACTGCATTATCTACTCATTACTTTGTCTTTTCTGTTGCTAGCCGTGTTTTTTCTAAGCGCTAACTCGTGTCGGTTGCTATCTCTACCGCGCACCTTCTTTGATCTTCATTCGCGTGCTCAGAAGCAACGAAAGCTCAGCCCTGTAAATCTGTTCAACAGCTATGCCCGTTATTTTTAAAACTCCCAGCAAGCACGATGCTCGGTGGCCGCTGCTCCCATGAAGGTTATTTAAGTCACGTTCCATCATCCACTATTATTAGTAACAGCTTCTTGCGCACTTTGGAGCTCTGTCGTTTCGTGATTATTTTTTTAATGCCGTTTTCAAGTTTAGATTTTAACTGAAATTTAAGAGTCTGTGATGACGCGCGAGTCGCTTTGAAGCGCAGCGTTACTGGCAGTCAATATATATTGCTTACGCTCGATCCTATATTTTACTGAGGGTTAATGATCCATTTGGATAATGTTTCTTTAAAAATCTTAAATGAACGCTTATCCCTCACTAGTAGCAAATACAGGCGTCGATTTAAATACGACTGCGTGTAATTATGTAATTAGTGGAATGAGGAGTAATTATAGAATCAGTGAGAAGTATATTAGTCACCCCAGATCATTCGTTATATTAAAGTCTACGGTTATCAACACCAGCATTCAAGTTACATAGATTAGAATCTCTCAACTTCTGCTATCAAATCATCGAGCTCCGTAGCATAATCCTGACTGCCATTGGTTGAAGATTGTATGTGTTTCGTGATGTTTATGTTCAATCTACGCCAGCGCTCAGCTGACTGCTCTCAAACTTGGCACTCCGCTCGACTTACGCTGCCGCTATGGCGCTCCTACTTGATATTTACTGCCCACTATAGGGTAAGGCTTCTGCTCTCAGCTAACGCACGAACTAAATGGCAAGAAATCTAGGTGTAATAACCAAAAAAGCCTTAACGGTAATGCAAAAACAAAACCATAAAATCTTAAGTATGGAAAATTTTCTAAGTTTGGTAAACTCTTTATCATTTCCTTTTCTTATTAATATTTTATATTTAAATTAGTCTCTATTGCTTTATCTTTAGGATTCCTCAATTGCCATTTGTTCATTGCCTCCTTGGGTAAGTGTGACGAGTTACGCCGTGAACCGGACATTAAATTAATCCTCGAAAATTAGTACGACATGTAATTCCTCAAGTTTTCTACTGTCGAATTTTTTAAATGAGGTAAAAAATAATTTTTTTTTCTAGTTATGAAACTTCACTCAGCCTCATTGAAAATGTTAAAGATTATTCGAAACTGCCCTGATCATAATGATCTGCTACGCTGCAGACTGTACTCCATCACCTTGTGTCACGCCTGCAAGGCTGACACTACGTGTCACCTGACTACTCTCACGCACTGCATTCCTACTTATTATTTGGATAATATCATAGCGCTCACATTCTAATAATAATAATCGTGATGAGATTAGTTCCGATCTATCAGCAGTTTTGGCACAGCTCGTGAGGTACTTTTTATTTCCTGCATTAGTTGGTTCTTATGTGCTGAGCGTCTCACTTACGATTAAGCGTTATTAAAAATGCTTGCAGATATAAATTAGTTATTTACTTTTAAACTCACGAGTTGCACGTGACTGCATTTAGCAAACCCCCTCATAAATACATGCCACTCCACTAAGTGTTGCTAATTTTATTTGCATTGCAACAATACATTATTGAATTCATGCAATATTTTGTAGAGTATTAATATAAATAATTTTTTATAGTAAATAAAAGTGTCGGTGTAATAGTGTTGCGCAAATGGCGTCGGTTTAATTTATTACTTCATTACCAAGTTTTGAGTGACACTAATATATACCTGGACTTATTTTGTACAGTACTAAAAGTTGGAGATACATTTGCCTAAGTTAAACTTTCATTTCTGATTGTTGATAAAATTGGGAGAAATGTGGGCGTTGAATTAACTTTTACAGCGTGATCGTTCAAGAAATTTGGACTAATAATAAGCGAGTCGAGTTGATATATTTGAAATAACGATTGACTAAATTGATGCAAGGTGCGTTGAATTGACGTTTCTTTGTTGATTGTTGACGAAAGGACAAATGTATGCGTGGAGTTTTCGGCATTAGTCACCTCTGCGTACTCTATCCATTTTCGCTGCGGAGTTGTGACTCGTTACCTATACGGTGCATAAGATGCCTGCGCATCAGAGTTTGTCGTGTCTATAGGGAACTGAATTACTCAGCTTTGTGGACGTTGAGCCAAACTTCGAACTGACATATATTACTGCAATGATACTGCTTTTGTTGAATGGTTCATGGGTCGTTGGTGCAGCGTTGTTCAGCATATGGGCTAGCGATATCAAACTAGGTAGGTTTGATTCAATATAGGTTTGATTCATAGTCTTGATGAAATTACGCTGCGTTTGGTCTTAACCTGATGCTTAATCACGCAGAAGCTTCTAGTGCACCCCATGCGTGTTGCATATTACTTGGTCGTCTGTTCTTATCATATATAATTACAGTATATTTACGTCCAATAATATGGGGTTAACAACATTGCTTATTCAAGTTGCGACCAGCAGCATCACAGTGTTAATTAAAGTGATGCTAACATTCATTTATGGTAACTGAGAGCTCCACCTGCCGTGTGGGGGCGCAGGTGGTGTTGTAAAAGGTACCTGAGAGATCCACCTGCCGTGTGGGGGTGCAGGTGGTGCTGTAAAAGGTACCTGAGAGATCCACCTGCCGTGTGGGGGCGCAGGTGGTGCTGTAAAAGGTACCTGAGAGATCCACCTGCCGTGTGGGGGCGCAGGTGGTGCTGCTGTGGGAGGAAGAAGTGCCATCAAGTGCCAGTGTCATGTGAGATGTCGTGCCATCTGCGAGTGCTGCTCTTGAGCGCGTGGGCCGCAACCTCGCTCAGCTCGAAAGCGATTTTTTTGCTCGAACAGAAAACGCTCAATTTCGTCTCGCGTTAGTTTTTGATTGTCTTGTGTTCAGTATGATAAAATTTTGACTTCGTAATTGCGCACTTTGTGACACGTTCTATAATATAAATAAGGCTAAAATGAAGAAATTTTACATTTTGTTCAGTTGCTGTACTACTGCGTTTACACTATTTTAGGCGTTTTCTATCATAACTGTGCATTTTGCTTAAATTCGTGACGTAAATCATATTTAATAATATTATTTACGTACTCAACGGAATGTGTATTGGTACACAAGTATAGATTTTTTAGTATGTATCAAATGATTTTTTCATGTCCACGATGACGTCTAGCTCTATCTCAAGTTAAACTTCGTAAGCCTATGATGTTTAATTTATCAACTTTAGCGTCGCATTTCGCAAGCTTTTATATACATATCCAATCTTTCGTAGTTTCTCCCATGTACTTTAAATTAATTTTGTTTGGATTGGACTTCATATCTGCTGTGAATTTGGGTTAGAGTTTCACGCTCGTGCAAGTCGAGTCTGTTAATATTGTGCTCGCTGCGTCAATTCATCAAGCAATAAGCATTTTAAAATATAATTTTTAGTTATTAAAACACATGTTCTCCGAAACTTTGAGTTGAAAATATCATCAATATTAGAGTTTTAAAGACTGTATCGACTAAATGATTTGTTTTTCACACACTACGAAGAAAAGTTTTTAGATATTCCCATAAATAAAGTTTCTGAAGCAAGACTATTTGCTGCGTATCTTCAGTAAAATAGTTAATATTTTTTATATTTTTGACTTGCAGAAAGCCTTGTTCTAACAGAGGAAACAAGATTAGAGACGAGCATTGATATCGCATTCGCCACCCCCGGATTGAAGGCTTTCATGTAGTAGGTGCGACGAGACGTTGATATCAGCGTCTGTATATATGCTACTGCCATCAGTTCCTCGATTATAATTAACGTGATTGTTTCGTCGATTCAACAGTAGCAGTTAATTACGAACAAAAGGAATACTGTGGTCACAATGGCCGCTGCTGTTCCCCCAGGGCGGCGGTAAGTCTCACGTATTATCTTTTGTAATGATCTTGTACAAAGGCTTCGATAGTGGCCTTCCATTTATTATTATTATTATTATTATTGTTATTATTATTTTACGAAGCATTTATCGTGGAGTCTGGTTTCAAACGAACTTCGAAGGCACGTCGTACATAAGATTAATGATAAGCGAAAAATAAATAGACACAAGAAAGGATGGGAACGGATAAAATGACTAAGCACTAGATGCATAGACTCTTAAAATGTCTAAGCACTAGATGCATAGGCTCTACTCATTTACTCACAGCTTTATGTTGCATGGCTAATGAAGGATTCATACAATAATTATACTTCATTCTTACTTTTTAGAAAAGTAAGTCTTGGATGGCAAAAAAATTATTGACTGCGATATCCTTCCTTACCGTCCATGTATCCCCGGTGTGAAGTTATTTGTACAGTATTTTGAGACTGGTTTAGTACTGAATCTTTGATAACTAATTTATTTTCGTGATGTCAAACGAACAAAAGGTGAACGTGTTTGGGGGAAGAGGTGAATGTGTACCTTTTTCACCCGACGACGCCGCAAACTAAATACTGTGTTAATAATCTAGTTTTGTATTTTGTATATCAGCTCATTGAAATCTAGCTTTTTGTAAGATTGTTCTTCTGGAGAATTTGTAAACTGAGAAAAAATATGTAGCGACCTTGTAGCGGATTGTGCACTGCATAACACAGTGTATTGCTGTGTTATCCTCACTGCTGCAGGTGCCAGGCAGGCAGTGAGGGCAGCAGGTGCCAGGCAGGCAGTGAGGGCAGCAGGTGCCAGGCAGGCAGTGAGGGCAGCAGGTGCCAGGCAGGCAGTGAGGGCAGCAGGTGCCAGGCAGGCAGTGAGGGCAGCAGGTGCCAGGCAGGCAGTGAGGGCAGCAGGTGCCAGGCAGGCAGTAAGGGCAGCAGGTGCCAGGCAGGCAGTGAGGGCAGCAGGTGCCAGGCAGGCAGTAAGGGCAGCAGGCTGGTCACGCCGGCTCGTAATAGCGCTGTTGTGTTGGCACTCTCAGCAAGCTGCTCTGTCTCCCGCTCGGGCGTTGCGGCTCTAGGCGCCCTTGGGCTCATTACTTAGCCCACTTTGTGATGCCGCTCTGACCCGGCGCTTGATTTAATTTTGTGACAAGAAAATTGATTAAACAATTAATTTTGGGACAAGAAAATGGAGAGATTTCAATCAAATTTTCAATTACACGCCGACTATATTTCGTCCTAAACCCAGGTATTCTTATTTCAAGCGTTTGTAAATTCATTGCATTGATATTGGAATATTGTCTTTTATGCGACTCTAATCGCAACTTATTAGTTGCGTCGTATGTTCCGAGAAAAACATCCGCCCTCCCGCCCCATAAAAAATGGAGCAAAAAATTTACACTTTAATTTTTCATCGAGTTAGTTAAATTCAAGTCATTACTGATAATTATTGTGTAAAATGCAGAGAAAAAAATACCATTTGACACGAGTTAGTGAGATGTTTCCAGCAATGGTTGAGGTCAGCACGAATAACCGTGCGTGGAAACATACCAATAAATAATAAAGAAATATAAGTAATACCACCTAAGAACCAATACATTAGTTGTAAACGTCTCTCACTATGTACTAGACTGCATCAGGCGCTACCTCCCGCAAAAGAGTGGCTATTTTGAGTGCATGTCATAACACAAGTGAAGATTCAAAGAAAATTCTTCCTTGTGGTTCGTGGTTTGCAATTTTGCTCTGATAAATGTTTGAGTTGCAGGTGCTCTTGTTCGGGAAATTGTTTCGCGTTTACTGAGGTTCTTAGTGCCATTTATATAATTACTAAGACTTCATTTAATACAAGTGTAGCTCCTAAATATTTCAATTAGTATCATCCTGCTTCCCCCATTTTGCAACTCCATTAGTACGATTGAAATTGCTAATACAAGGCATTAACTTTATTTTGATTTAATCAACTATACCACTTCTCTAATCATTAATATATTATCAGCAGAATGGAATTAGTAGGTTCAAGTTAGGCACGGTATGTGAGTTGGCCATGAGGTTTTAACAGTGTTCGGCCCCCATCGTAAACAATTTAGGTTGCAATTCGTCCTTTGTTTGCACGGGATAACTTTAACTTGCTTGGCCTGTGCTTCTCAGGACGTAAGCAGACGTCGTGGCTCAGAATCTGTGGTCGTTTTTTAATCAGTTTTCGATGAAATTTTATTTTGTTCCACACATTTGTTTGTTGTTTTGTTACATTTGTTTTATCTTGAACTGTTGACCAGTTCGCCATGACATTGTATTAAGTAAATTTGTTTTATCCTCAACTGTTGATCCTTTTATTTGTATCAAATTCAGTACAGAAGCGTGGACCCAATTTTTTTACTCGAGTTCCAGTGTCTGGACCCTCATTAGATTTTCGCCAACCTGACGATCCTACCATTCGTAATTCACTAATTATCCCTTTCTTCCTGTAAATTTATTATCTTATTCATACTTTTCACCAAGTTAATTTAAGTTTGCAGTTTATGCGGCTACTGGGCTGCAACCATGATGATCATCCATGTGTCAAAAGAACGTCAACAATTTTTTGTTTGTTTTTATCGTATCGTATCAAGTCACTATATAATATATTCTAATATCATAACTGTGACTAATATCATAATATCATAACTGTCAGTATTTTATTTGCATCTCTCACTACGTAGGTGTCTGTAAAAATTTTTTATAGTACCGTATCATAACTGTCTATTTTTTATTGTATTTTATCGTTACTGTCTGTATTTTATTGGGATCTCTCACCACGTAGGTGTCTATGTAAAAAATTTTTATAGTATTGTATCATAACTTTAAATTTTTTATTGGCATCTCTCACCACGTAGGTGTCTGTGTAAAAATTTTTTATCGTATCATAAGTGTAATTTTTTAAAGTATTGTATCATAACTGTGTGTATTTTTTTGGGATCTCTGACCACGTAGGTGTCTGTGTGTGCCTGCAGACGCAGTATGGACGCAGACGATGACTGCGCCTACAGAGTAGAGCTCTTCGTGTACGATCTCACCAGGGGCCTCGCTAGGACGCTATCTCCTACCCTTCTGGGTACGAATATTCTCTTATTATTACCATATCTGATAATATTTTGTATATTTTACAATGCAAGTTATTCACAGTGTGTCATACATTACCTAGTTTAAATGAAATTTAGTTATGGCATTGATTTTGCTTGTCCCGTTTTATAGTACGATTGAATAGTAAAGTAAAATCTTGATTATGAAAGATGATACCTATGTAAGTTACTGTAATTTTTCTATTTTCAGAATTTATTGGTTTGTGAGTTTAATTTTTGATCTTCCTATAGATGGTTTTCATCGTTGTGTAAACTAGTTTGTGTAACTTAGTATGAAATCTATTGTGTATTCTTCTTATCTCTGGTTCTCTCGATCAAAATGCTCTCTTCGAGTAAAAATTAACACCATTTTTTCATGATTAGCACAAATTTTATTGCTTTATGATTGTATTGATAGCAGTACAGTACTTAGGTCATTTTAAAACTGGAAATATTATGATATTGTAGTATAATTATGAGAAATAAACACTAAATTAATTGTAGGTGTAAAGCTGAAATGAAGTTCGCATCAATAACCCGAAATTTTGTTCGATTAGCGGAACAAAATGGTTATGTAAAGCACCGATTGTTGAAATTTGCCGATGTTTCGCGTGTCACTTGTGACCTGTATGTATACATATTGATTCACCACAAATATTGCTGCAGATAATAGTGCTGATTTAATTTACATGTTTTACAACACTTTCGATGAATAATCTAGTAGCAATTAAATAACTTGACTTGGCTTGGTTGTTCAGGTAAACAGATCGACGGCGTCTGGCACACCGGCGTCGTTGCGTACGGCAGGGAATACTTCTTCGGCTCTGGTGGCATTGAGTCATGCAAGCCTGTGAGTAAAAATACCCTGCGTGTGATTCATTCCCTCTTAACTTGGTGATTTATTTATTTATTGTGGACAAAATTAAGTCATTTCCTACTTGATGCCTAGACAAATGGTTAGGTTATTTAATGGTGGCATTGAGTCATGCAAGCCTGTGAGTAAAAATACCCAGCGTGTGATCAATTCTCTCTTTAACCTGGTGATTTATGATTTATTGTGGACAAGATTTCGGTCATTTCTTACTTGATGCCTGAACAAATGGTTAGGTTATTTAATGAATTAGGACTAGATGGTGCTGTATTTGTTTGTACGCGTTACCTGTAGAAATGGCCTGCTCAACGTTTACTTAAGCTTTCCGCTATTTAACGCGTGATATTTAATTATGTGTATTGCTCTATCAGACTGTTTGCACCCTTATCGTACAAAGTTGTCAACCAATTGCATTCTTGTTCACTTGTTATTTTTATTTCTATACCTCAGGTATTGTTTCAAATATTCAGGTTTAATTTCCACTTCTCTGTAAGAGTTTACTCGCGTTTGTTTTTGTTTCCATTTCCTACTATTTTCTGCAAAAAATTAAAGTCTGGTAATTGCAGTGCCACCGCTGTGGCATGGCTAAATTAGGCGGGCGCTCGAGTCAGTGGAGCGAGAGTGCAGTGATACTGCGACTGCCGTGGGCCGTGGTCACAGCATTGCCTCTCTCTTGCACTCTCTTCTTTCACTTCTATTCTGTACTTTCGGTGACATTTTTAAACTGCCTCTATTATAAAAATTCAGATTGTTGCTCTCTGATTTTTTGCAAAATTACTCAAATTTTCCATCTAAGTTGGAATAAGTTCTCTTGTCCTGGTCTGTATATAGGACTATTCTTCTGCAACTATTTGAATCGTACAAGCGTTCTAGGTTTATGATCATGTGATACTTGATCATGTAAATGTTATTTTGGAGCAGTTTCTTATGGTTAAAATGGAACTTTGAATAAGTACAGTTGCCATGTTGAAGACTTGGCTTGTGTTGCACGTTGGCCGCGGTGCATCTGCCGGTCGGTTGAGGTCATTGTATCGTAGTGGAACATTCTTTGTTTTAAGGAACTTAGCTCTAAGTGTTCCCGGTGAAACTTCGTTCTAGCTATTCAATCTAAATGGACCAGCGATCCTAATGTAGAGATGTGATAAACAAATATTAAGAAAGATAAGAATTGACAATATTTCTCATCGATTCGATTGTCCCTATCAATTGGCTAGGCGGAAATTATAAATAATCTATACACAGATACGCATCCACTTCATTCAATTGGAAATTATAATTTCATACTTTTTATAATAATCTAAATTTTGCCGTAATATCCACCAGTTAATTTTTTGGCACCCTTATAGAGGGAGACTAGCATTTCATATAATCATTGGAAGCTGCGAGTTTAAGTAGTTCCAGTAGCATAATGTTGTTGCTTTTACCTGCTAAATATCATCAGTTTTTCATTCCCTCGAATGTGCATTCAATATTCCCGAGCGAGCAAAAATTGTAAATAGAATTGCCATGTGTTCTCAATATTGTTTGTTCCTGTCGATTCATTACAGATTGATTTAGATTTGAAGTTTGAAATTGAATTCTTAATCGTTTTTTTTTCTGAAATCTTAAATTTGGATCAGGACAGTGATTCATCTCTCGTGAAAAGATCTTATTTTAGTTCGTGATGTACAGTTTATTCTATTGGCTCCTTTTCTTGTGCCAACCTCGTGTCGCAATGGCTATTCTTTTTGAAGCGATCGAGAAATTGTCCTATCTTATTGTTTTGCTTATGCCTTTTAAAGAAAAGAAGTGTTTTTCGTTCTTTTTCGTCTAACTTTTGCGTGATTCTAGAAGTTCACATTTTACAATATTCGAAGAGGAAATTCGGCAGTGAGAAGTTAAAACTGCTCGCCTCAACTTTGAGGGCTGAGTTAATTCTTATAAATTTTAAATTTTATACTGGTTAGAGCCTACAGATTTTAAACTTGCTAGGTGTTGTGCAGGAAATTCGGCAGTTGCAGATTGTGATGGTGCAAGTATGCCACCTGTTGGTTCAGTGCCAGATGCTCTAAAATTGACTGTGATGAGTTATTCTCAGCGTCTTCCCGCACTCCACACTTGATATAATCCCGCACTCTGTTACTAACTCTATCATTTCATTTATTATAAACTTCGCTTCTATATTGGTCATTTCTTGCCTAACCTAAACTGATTCGATTTGATATGACTGAAGATTCTTCTAATTTTCTGCTTCATATCATTTCAATAAAGACGTGAGTACTTGGCTGCTCAGCTTCATCATATCACGGGTTTTACCATCGAATAGAAATGTCGCTTCAAGTTGTCTGGCGCTCGACCAAAAAGATATCTTCTGGGGAAGCTCTGTGGGGAATTCATCCTCTGAATTTTACGCCCACGCGTGCTGTCGTAGAAATTCGTTGTGGCATTTTTGTCATTATTATCAGAGTGACTTGATAACCTCAGTGTCATTGAAGAATTGTGTCTGTGCATTTCTGCATTTCTGTCATAATTATTAAAGGAACCCAATGATGTAATAAAATTTGATGAGGATCACGACTATAAGAAAAGTATCACTAATTCAGCATCGATTTTCTTTCTATTAAAACTATTTGTGCGCTGATTAATGTTCTGTTACTTGTTGTGTGTTTCAGGGTGGTACAATTTTAGGTGAACCCGATCGTATAGAAGAGTTGGGGGAGTCTCAAGTGCCCTACCAGCTCTTCCTTGAGTACATATTCGGACTCGGGGAGTCTTCCTACAGGTCAGAGTCTTTCGTCTCTGTGCTCTCGTCTTTTTCCATTGCTCTGGTCCCAAACAAGCTAGGGGTAAACTATCGTTATTAATATACATTTTGCGGGATTAATTAAGGTGTAGCTCAAATACTATTTATTATAGAAAATGTGGATGAAATTTTTTGAATGGGTAATTCACAAATTGTGATTTAAACAATGTCATAATTGATCAATTATGCCCTCATGTGATAACGTTTCGACTCTGCCTAATTCAATCCTGAAACAGGAACTTTAACCCTATAGGAGGTATTTTCCTTCTCGTCAGTTTTGGATGTTACGTTTCATGTTGCTTAATTATATAAGGCATGCAGGGGTTGGACAAAATAAGGGAAATACCTGATATTTTCATATCATAATTTTTGAACATGTTATTAACAATGAAAGCGTGACATATTTTCATGTTTTATTGTTTATTGTTACTGCTAATTGATATTTCATCCTTGTACTGGTATTTTTAGTAAATTTGTGTCTTTAACTTAACCTATAAATGGCTAACCTTTCTGACTTTCAAAGAAGCCAAATTGTTGGTATGGCAGGTGCTAGTGTGACAAAAACGTCCCGAATGCTTGACGTTACTAGAGGTACTGCCTCAAAAGTAATGATTGCTTTTGAAAGAGAAGGAAAAACGTCCTCAGCAAAGCACAGGTCTGGCCGAAAGTCGAAGTTGTCTGAAAGAGACCGTCGGTACTTAAATCGAATTATGAGGGATATTCGGAAGTCCACGGCTGTTAGAATTACTGCAGACCTCAGTGGACACCTAAATAACCCAGTTTCCATAAAGACTGTCCGCCGAGAGCTTCGCAGATATGGATTCTATGGAAGAGCTGCTATTAGAAAACCTCTTGGTGTCAAATACAAATGCTTCAAAGCCTTTAGAGCGGTGTAAAAACCTCTAAAATTGGTCCCTCCAGTAGTGAAGAAATGTGATTTTCTCTTAAGAATCATCGTTTACTTTATTTCCAAGTTTTGGCCGAGTTTACGTTTGGAGAATTTGTCATTTAATGCCAAAGTCATTTAGCCAAATGACTCATTTAATCCCGACTGCCTCCTCCCAACCGTAAAACGTGACCGGGGATTTTTGATAATCTGGGATGCTATTTCTTGGGAATGCGGCGGACCAATGATTTCTCTTCATGGAAGATTAACAACCGTGACTATTTAGGAATTTCAAGTTCATCCAATGGTTCAAGCACTGTTTCCGGAGGGGAACGCCATTTATCAAGATAATGCTCCAATCCATACAGCTGGAATTTAAAAAAAATATAACTCAGTACTCACTGCAGTTAATGATAGAGAGCGCATTTTCTCGTCGACTAAAACGATAAGTCGCTGACGGACGGACATGTCGAGCACAATAGTGCATTTTTTTCTATAGATGAGAAAAATGCGCAAGAAATGGCCCGAGGTACATTCTAATGAAGTTAGGATCTAATTTGGCCACCAAAATCACCAGACCTGAATGTTATGAAGCATTTATGGTCGATTTCAGAGATGCAAGTCAGAAGTCGATTTCCTCAGCCATCGTCTTTAAAAGAGCTGGAGGGAGTTTTAACTGAAGAATGTTTAAAATCCCCATGGAAACAATTCACAATTTGTATGAATCAATACCTTAGGGAACTGAGGCTGTAATTGACGCAAAAGTTGGACCTACCCCGTACTAATATATATTTTGTGGAATTCTCGGGTGTTTACCTTATTTTCTCTAACTCCCCCTATGTTTCATAATTATACGTATATATGTTGCATATTTTTACTTGAACTTGGTATCCATTTTCCTTCCCACAGGCCTGGCGCATATGACCTTCTCAAGCACAATTGCAATAATTTCAGTGACGATATAGCTCAGTTCTTGTGTGGACGAGGTATACCTAAAGCCATCTTACAACTGCCCGAAGAAGTCCTTAATACGTGAGTATTAACAGTACCAGTGCATTCTAACAGTACCAATGGTGCTGTGATGCGAAATTTTTATCTCTGTGAGATCCTGTGAACGGAAGTTTGTTGCATTGCTTATTGTTTTGCCTAATATTCTAACGTCTTTCTAGAATCCAGCCACTAGAATATGCACCACAAATCTAATTTTGTTAGTGTGGTTTGCTTAATGGCATTGGTTGTACTATAAGAATCAAGGAAGATCTCAGTCTAGAGATCCTTAAATAGAATTGTTATCGGTTTATCAGGTGTTAGAAGACATCACCACAACTTTTTCGTTGCAGCTGTTGAACTAATATATCAATGATGAGGTAAATATATTAGTGAACACCTTTCATATCATCTACGACTACTCTAATTTTGGCCGTTTTCACATGCATTGGAAATTTTTTTATTCTAGAAGGAAACCTTAACCAAAGACGTATGCTGTCAGTTTATTGAATTTCTCGTTAAATTTAGCTTGCTTGTTGTGTAGCTCTAACGTAATTCTTTACTAACTGCCCTGCATTGTATACTTACACTGAACCTTCTGGCCTCCTTCAGCCCCTTCGGTCAAGCCATCGCGCCCATGTTGGCATCCACGCAGCTGCTCGGTCAAGATCCCATATCTCAGCCTCGTTCACAACGCTAGGCTTCCACTTCGTCATTAATGTGTATTATAAGCTAATACGTTATTTTTAAAGTACTTCTCTTCGATATAGGCCGTTAAAGAATCGTCTAAGTTGTGTAATGTGTAGTATGCAACGTCTGGCTCTCACTGCGTCCTTGTTGGGGGCTTTCAGCCAAATGCGTGATTTGAAAACATATACTCTCCTTCTATAGAGAAGTCGTTGACGTGTTATATCTGCGTCGTACGTTATGTTAGGTTTCTGCTGCACAGAAATTCTGGTTGCAAGTCTGAAATTGACGCGGGGTTATCACTTATCAGCTACTCCAATATGTACTACAATCAATTGTTAGGGAGTTATGAATACTTCGCGTTATTTGTTGGAATTGGTAACTAAACTTAAAATTCTGAAAGGATTCAATTGTTACGTGACGTATATTTAAGCATTCAACATAAAATCGCGTAACTTAATATTACTTTGTTATTCTGATTTAATCGGATCTTATTACTGAATGGTACTCTTTTGCGCAAGAAAGCAAAACATTAAATTATTGCAGAACCTAACGTAGGTTCATGAATACTCGTGTGTAAGCCTTTGCAAACGCTTCACTGAGAATAAGATATAACTTACGTGTCACTATCAATACGAATTAGTCTTTACTTCCCAAAGAATAAAACTACGTAGGCTTTACTGGGAAATCTTCCCATGCCTCTGTACCTCAATAGCAAAATATGAATTAAATCCTACGAACTTTGCTCGTTTGATTTACCTTTCTGCGCCTACTTTCAAATTGTACTATATGTTTGTTTATGTTTTGCTAATTTTGTTAACATTTTATCGTTTGAAGTTTTTCGTAGAGCCATCTAAATTTTCGTGCCTAATTCGTGTGCAGTGTTTTTAGAATTCTGTAAACTGGTATCTAATTAAATTTCTTGGGAGTTAGCTTCCAACAATGCGTAATTGATACTCTTAACCCTCTACCGCCTAACACGAGTAACCGGAGCTATATTGTCACAAGCCTACTTCCCAAAAAAGAAACGTTCTAGTGAAAGTAAAACGACTGACTTGCACTGATGGTTGCCGCCCCGTACGACAACTTTAAAATGTTCTCTGATGCGTTCAAACGTCCTCAGGCTGCTACACTCAATAGTTTACGTACCTATAATTTAAGTTGAAAGTTATATAGCCGGATAGTGATCTACGGCGGTAGAGGGTTAACATAGTCATTTTCATGACTGTATCCATTACTCGAAGATTAAGTTCCTTAGGTTCATGTTTGAAAGTCACGAAAATTGTTAATAAATACAATAGACGAGTTAGCTCAAAAGTTTACATTAAATCCGTGAATGTCATTATTGAATCTTTTGTGTATATTTTCACAACGGTTTACATTCATGATGATAAGATCCATTCTAATTGTCGTTTCTATCGGCTTTTAGTTTCATATTTACTTATGTAGCAGATTTGTTTCTTTTAATTGTTATGTAAAGTTTTCTTGAATATCAGCTTGATTATTTCTAATTGTTACGTCCAGTCCTCTTGGCATCACTCTGAACGACGCCCTCAAGAAGCTAGAGCTCAAGCACGCCAGTTCTCGCAGTATCAGCTTCGGGCCGTTGTCGAGCAGCGCCCTCGGGCCCGCCATTAGCGTGGTGCGCACCTCTTACGAAGACCCAGAGTTCGATGCCCTTAACGACGCCATCGAGCAAGTCAGGTGAGGACTACCAGAGTTCGAGGCCCTCAACGACGCCATCGAGCAAGTCAGGTGAGAACCGTCAGAGTTCGAGGCACTTAACGACGCCATCGAGCAAGCCTGTTGAGGGTCACGTGATCAAGGCGATGTTTGTTTGATGTCTGAGGTGACCTGCTTCATCATATTAATCTTATGAGGTTTTGTTTTAGTTGAGACCAAAAATGACGTAAAGCATTTGAAGGCGATTTGGCCGAAGAGATGTCAGTTTACTAGCTGTATTGACATACTCCATCAAGAGTAATCAATTGGTATTTTCTTCGATTAATGAAGTCACTAAATAATGAAAGGTTTGGCCGGGGTGGTGACTGATTGACAGCTTTGACGGATGTTAAATTTGAGCATTAAATTACGAATATATTAGGTAAGATTGATGTGGCAGGGGTGATGTTCATCATTTGATTGCTGTAATGACCCATTACGTCTGAGAAATCCTTTCAAATATTTCGCGGATTATGCTTCCCCTTGAAATATACTCGCACATTGATGTGCGTCATGAAAGAATGTAATATCTTAGCTTCAGCGGATTTTCAACTTTTGTTTTTCTTTCCAGACACAACTCGGTGTTATTAGAAAAACGACGCAACTCCTTGAACGATAAGCTATCAAAAAAAGAACGTAAGGAAAGACGTCGCGAGAAACGAGAGCGAAAAGAGCAACGACGGAGAGCGCGTTCCGAAGCCAGCAACGAAAGAATACACAAGAATAAAAAGAGCAAACCTCCATTACCACCTTCCGACAGTCCTGGCAATTCTTCCTTGTCCACATCTTTTTCTCTACACACCCGTGACAGCTTTAACGATCTCGGCAGCCGTCATTCCCAAGAAGAAGACGAACTCCCAGAAGACGAATTTTTCATTGCAAGGGACACCCCTTCTGCTGCACCTCAAAGTAGCGTAGACCATTGCCAAAACAACGCGTTTACTGAGACTGTAGACGACACCACAGCTTCAGTTGAAGGCTTAAGTCTCTCCGAGAACGCCGCGTCTGGCGACTGGGAGCCCGTGGATGACTTTTGGGGCCAGCAAGCTCCCGACAGTCCGATAGTTGTCCGCCGTCCATCGCCTTACCATCCTTCTACCACAGATCCTGAGTTGCCTGCCGCATCCTCTGAGCAATATCCTGATTCTCCCTCCCCTCCACACACTCATTTTACAGACATGGAAGACGCTCCTCCTTCCGAGGCTGTCGAGAGATCGGCTGCCCCACCAGCCTCAGCTGCTGAGCCTGAGGAACCTGAGGTCCAGAGAGAGCCCCCAATTCTGTTCAAGGAAGACGTTGATGTGAGTATTGAGGATATCACTAATCCTTTGCGCTGCAGAGTGTCTTCCTCACTAATCTGTGACTCTTCTCCGTCTCCTTCCCCTCCTTCATCTCCAATCCTGCTGCAATCCTTTGATCCTCTGCTTGACTCACATTCCGCTACTACGTCTCCTGTTCTTCGTTACTCTCGCTCTTCCCTGTCCATTTCCTCGTCACCTAACAGTTGGTCGAGGGCTTCAAGATCTCGCTCGTCTTCGGCCTCTGATAAAGAGTTTGAGGAACTTCGAGCTCAAGAGAAAGTTCTTGAAAGTAAATTGTCCACAGAAATCCCATTGGAAATCAATGATCTGAATATCAACGGAAAAAAAGTTGCGCAAATTAAGGCACGTGAAAATTCCCCAGAATATACTAACAAAAAAAATGAGAAGAACCAGCAAGGTGAGAAAGTGCTGGGAAAAGAAGATTGTTCTCCGAAATCCATCACAGATAAGCCAGAAAAAATAATTGATCTGAGTTACCTAGGTACTTCAGGGAAACCAAGTGTAACATTGGGAAAGCAAACAGGAAGTGCAAGAGAAGCAATAAGGGAACAGAATACAACGAACAGCAATAGAAAAATTGACATCAAAAATGTAAACGCTTCATTAGACGACTCAAAGCGCCTTACGAACCGGCTTTCAGAAAATGAGAGTTTCAAAATCAAATCTATCCCCAGTAAAGTAGGACCTGAACACAGCAACGAAAAAATGGCTAAAAATAAACCACAACTTATGAAAACACTCCCCGACAATCGTAATGAACCGAAGTCAAATATTGTAACACCACGAGAGAACCGGAATACACAATTACCACCTGAAGGAAAAACGAATGATGTAACATTTAATCCAAATTCGCTAGAAGTAACTCGTGAAATAAACCCTCCCATCGTTGCAGCAAAGACGAGGGCTGCTCAAGCCCAAGTCATCAGTAAGCTGAAACCAAAGCACTCGATTGACACTAGCAGCGATAAGAGCCCCAGCTGTGGCGTTCAGAGGTTACAAAATACGCAAATATCCGCTGAAGATGCACCCCGAATGGTTAAGCCGAAGGACCTGGCAATCCCAATTCTTGATGAACCCGACACTTCATTTGCAGAATTCAACATGAAAAACTCCTCAGTTGATGAAGATCATTCTTCCTCCATGCCTTCGACTCCATTGAAACAACCCGCTGAGCAGGCCCCGTTGAGAAGAAATTTGACCGAAGACATTGCGAGGTTCTTGAAGCGAACGGCCCCTTCGGAAGTAGCAAAGCGTTTCAGCTGCCCTATTGACAGTGAAAAGCAGGTGCCGCTTCTTGTTAAACAGGAGCAGACTACCATAAATTTTCCTGCCAAAAATGCGAAGCCAGGTAGTCCTCAAGATGTTCCATCCGAACACGCACATCATACAAAAAATGAATCTGGAAAAGGTGTCAAGCCAACAGGAAAACCGTCAGTTTCGATTCGTGAAAAAGAAGAATTTCATCCCTCAAACGATATTACATCTAACTTGCCATCACAGGAAAGAATCAGAATGACAAACCTCATAAAAGAAACGGAATTGCCTTCCAAAAAAAATACCCAAGTCTCTGTTGGCTCTCATTTTGAAGGCCCAGAAATAAATTTTGATGAATTAGGAGGCGAAGCGCCAACTTCAAGAAATATCGCGAAATTCCGTGGTGTAGATAGCACAATGATTCCCAGATCGGCTGTCACTAGTTCGAATCCACCGTTGAATTCATGTCGTCCTCCTTTGCAGTCGCAGAACGTGACAGCTCCTCGTACCTTCATAGTTCGGCCAACTAGTGCCATAGTTAGGCCATCTACAGTAAATAATTTCCGTCAAGCGTCTCCAAATTTGGGTGCTTCCTCTCTTCGTGGTTTTCGACCGGTTGCTGTACCTCCTAGCGGTGTATCTGCCGGAATTGGCCAACCTCCTCCTTACCGTCGTCCGAATGCAACGTCAGTGCGTCCGGGCGTTCCCCGCATGGATTTAATAACCCAACATGCCGGTCACTTCATTCGCCCCGCCCCTGTGGTAGGTTCTCTTCCTTCAACAGCTGCCCCGGTCGCTCCTACACTGCAAGGTCCTGTGCAGGGAGTCACGCAGCCTGATCATGTCACCCAACCGAACGGGGTCATCAGCGGAGGTGTTCCTAAAGAGAACGTTATAGTTGATACTAGGGGTTCGGTTATCAGTACTGCCAATTCCAATGCAACCGCAACGTTTAATGGCCCACCGAAAAAAGTTGATGTTGCTCCAACTGCCGAAAGAACCATGCCGCATCCTCCCGCAGCTGCCGTAGAACTTGACCCCAACGACGGCGTAAGCCCAGCTGAGGCTGTTATAGAAACAAAGTTTCATATCTATCCGCCGGAGTACTACGCGCGACAGTCCAACGGAAGTTGTGTTTCACCGCCGGGCTCAACGGATCGCTCGTCCTATGAAACTTCACGCGATTCATCAGCATCTAGCCTTTGTCGTTCATCGACATCATCGTCATCTATGTCTTTTGGGTCGTCCTACTACATGCTGTATGTTGTGGATCCCATTGAGAGACCAGCGACTCCTCACGAATCTCTGTCTTCCCCTGAAACCTCACCAACACCTGACGACGCAGCGCAAAGTACTAGATCCTCACCTACCCACCTTGGTCTTGCTAAGAGCGAGTCGAATAGCTCGGTGATCAGTTTCCGTACCATAACACCTGAGCCTGATTATTTTGATGACAATGATAAAGCCTTTCGCATGCTCCGGGGCTTGTCTCGTGTTTCTTCAGACGATTCTCTTGATCTTGATGGGTCAAGATCTACGTCTCGAGACTCGGGCGGTACACTGAAACTTTCACGCAGCGGTTCCGGGAAAGACTGGAGAAAAAGTAAACTTTCGAGTTTTCGGGACCAAAGAAAAGTCTCTCGCCATCGCTCGCAGCCATCGTCTCCTGCGAGGCCGTCTCCAGAGTTGTCCCGGGCGTGCTCTTTAGAATCGCTGAGCTCTTTACTGCGCCGGGTTCCACGGGCCCCGTCCACAGTGACATCACTCTCCTCCCTTGACCTCCCAGTGCTTTCCCGTTCTCGCTCACCTCCAGTTCTGGATACTGACCGCCCTCCTTCCACCGATTCCCTCATCCTTTTTCCTGAAGATGAAGAAGAAGGCGAAGAACCATCGGTTCTCTTCAGGCCTGTACCTCGCTACGCTGGCTCTACATCTCCCTCATCACTGCCGTCCTTGCTGTGTTACTTGGGGCCCTCTCACTCACGTGAGGCGCCCTTCACCTTTACGGCTATAGCTTCTCAGGTAGGCGCCGCCTGGCCTTCCCGTCTGCTTGCTTCCTTCCAACCTGCGACTTGCTTGCCACCCTTCATCTTTACAAACCTATTCCATGTTACTAATTTCATCGGTGATAATGTTGATCTCTTTACTTATTTATTTCCACATTTTTAATAAATTCTAATAATTAATTACAGCATTCTATGTTGATACGTGTGAAAAAGTTCCACTTTATCACGTAAAATCTGATATAAATGACAATAATCACTCGTAAATTATATTCCAAGATTTTATTGATTGCATTTGATGGCTGAAAATCTTTGGCTGTTTTGAAAAAAAATTAAATCATTTTATTTACAGGCTCGTCGAGACTTCGACGAGTTAGTTGGGTGCTGCATGCACCAGCTCTCGCCAGAGGAGCAGCAGCACATGGAGGAACTGCGTGCGTACGTCGTCGAGGACGACGGAGCGTGGGCGCTTGGCGAAAATTTCGGTGATCTTTTCACGCGGATTTTCCACGACCCTAACATTCCAGACACCGCTCGGCTCCATCTGACACGCATTCTTGCCGTGGCCGCTCTCAAGGACGATGTGATTCTCCTGCTACACCAGGACAGGAAAGATCACACCATCATGAACTTCGCCAATAAAGTCGAGCATCTCTCACCTGAGCTGCAAGAAGCCATCGCTCTTTTCGTGAGTTAGATTAAGAATAGAACGATGGTTTGACCTTATGAATCCCGCCGGTCTAGATGTCCTGGTCAGAATCGGTATCTGCTTTTTCAGGATTACTTCTCCTTTTCATTTTTCTTCAGTTATGTATTTCTATCAGCTTGTTTTCTTAAAAAAGCAGAACATCATAGTATAATGTAGTTGTTATTATTTTAATATCCTTTTTGTGATTCACGAAACAAGATTTGAGATTTTGATATGATTAGCACATTCCTCGCATATCGGGAATGAGTTTCTCCAGTAATACTGCATGTCACCACCGCCCTCTACCGAATGTTAATTGATTGGGAATTACTATAATTCCACTGTTCGTACTGCCGTGGATCAATGCGGAGTAATTAAGAGATTTGAGCATTGTTATGTTTATCATGATTTCTTGTCTAAAAGAATAAGGATTATAATATTGCTATAGGATTGTCATTCCTCAAACAATGTTTCTATGTTACCAGTTCTGCAACATGTTCGAACACTTGAGCCCGTCCGAGTGGCTACTCTATATCAGCGAGTGGACCCAGGAAAGTTCGATGCCGATCAGCAACATTCGCGTCACCACCAAAGTGGCCGTCAACGCACTTTTGCATCCTAGCGAGCGGGTGAGAATTGAGCTCTTTGAACTCGGCTACTCAGAGCACATCTTACTAGCAGCATGTTGGTTTAGCAGTCAGTGGTTCCCAAAGTGGGCGGTACCACCCTCCTGGGGGCGGTGGAAAGATCTGGGGGGCGGTGCAGTTCAAATTGCAGCATACTAAATTGCAAGAAAGAGGTCTTCGTTTCCAAATGTGTCTGTGGGGGCGCCAAGGGGTCGCCAGCCTATAAAAGTTTGGGAACCACTGGTTTGGCTGATATTGGGACCTCATACCACCATGTTGGCTTGCCAGCATGTTGTGACTTCTTACCAAACTTGACATAGCTCTGAACTATGTTGGTGCATTTTTATTTTTTTCGTAACGCTAATAAACTTTTCAAGTCAATCTTCTGAGACTCTTCCTACATCGTACCAGTTACTGTTAAACAAACAAACAAAAAAACTTTTTTAGATAATTCCCTCGATTTTATGTATGGCTTAGCTGAGGACATTTCTTGCTGGAACCTCTAGACTCGGTAGTCCACAAACAACATATCGGACGAACAGCGATGGTTCAAGCCGGTGCGGTTGGTTGCTTTCGTGCTCAGCGCAAGCTTCACAGAAACAACTTAGCTCCTACAATAAGCATAGGATTTTTTCATTCAAACCGTTTTGCAATGTGTAAAGAATTTATTTTGATTTCAAAAATCGATTATTTAAAGTTTAATTCCATTATGGCCTCCTCAAGAGAGTATATCTTCAGGTGCGAACAGCGACGTCGATTATTGACTAGATAGTTTATTGCGGGTTCTCACATATAGGTACTATACCTAAATGCTAAAATTTTTTAGTTTTTCTTTTCGCAGTTGAACTTCTTGTGTAATTAATGTATATAAACATTATCTTATGAACGCTGGCCCTTGCCATACCATTTATGATGGTGAGTTGTGCTATGGAACCTACGCTTGTAGCTTTCTGAGATGTGGGCCTGACTTGCAGGTACAGAACTACGGCACTGCCCTCATGTACAACCTCGGCACGAAGGAGGTCAAGACGGTCGTGTTCGATGACGTAGCTCCTGAACTGGCTATGGCCATCCTGCAGTTCTTCAACACGAAGCCTAAGGAGGAGCTTCTTTGGCGCACCATCACTGCTCTCTGCAGGTGAATTCATTTTCTGAAGAGTTATCGAAGCATTGGTCCACGACCGTGCTGGCGATGCGCTTTAAAAATATTCTCACTTGCCGTGAATCGAACCAACGCATTGTTGTCTAGTGCTGTAGTAGCCATGCACGGATAGAACATGGTAATCTGCATGACTGATTTTCGTTGTTCTGCTATGTTCTCCTCCCTTCATAAGCAATGTAGGGAAATTGAATATTTATGTTCGATAACATCGTGGCAAATTGTTCGCCATTGAAATCGTATTTTGTTTTGAAGTAACTTAATATCTTCCAATATTTTACTGAAGCAATGTAGTATTCGACCGAAAGCAGTTGGCTTTAATACTCAAAATGATAACAATCATATTAGCCATGAAAATTTGATATTAACAGTTGAGTTTCTTTATATTCTCTAAAGTCACCTCAACGGAGTTAGTGGTTAACGTGAGCATTTAGTGTTTCCCGTGCAGTATACAATTTAATTTTTTTTACCACTAACGCACGGTATTGTTCAGATTTTGCTACGCGTCCAACGAAGTGCCTTCCCTCATCAAAATGATCGGGCCAGAGCCGTCCATGTTCAAGGGGATCAGCGAGAGGGTCGATTCCGTCATCGACGAGATCAACGCCAAGCTGAGCAGGGTTCGCCTCTTCTAGTTGTTTTTTTTTTGCTAACTGGTGCTTTGTGTGGTCAAATTGCTCTAGATTTTTATTTCATACTTCATTAGCAGCTTAAGGTTGTTGTCGAGCCTCCATAACTTATTTCCGTCGTGGGGTTTAAGTTATTCGTTATTCAATTGTCAATATTCGTTCAAAATTCTAATGGATAAATTTAATTATAATCACAGTGGCCAACGAAGATCGAAGATATTCATTAGTCTCTTTGGCTAAAGCGTACAAGGGTTTGTGCAAAGGTTATTGTTGATAGCTCAACGTAACGAGACAAAAGTGTGACGAGACAAAATTTAACACGAAATCTTCTTTGTAACTGATGTCCGGCCAATTCAACGAATTATTCACACTCGATGAGAAGGTTACATAGCGTGCTTTTAAATATTAAGCGATGTTAACTTTACACAATTACGATATGAACACAGAACGAAGCTTGGCTTCTCAATAGTTGAGATTTACCTGCGTCGAATTTTCTGCGATCGCTCACTGGTTTTGTAATAATTTTTGAAATGCAATAATAAATGCGTAATAATTTGTTGTATTTATTGCATCAGGCAAATGTTAGACGAATATGAAATATGCCAGGTAACTGAAGGAATAATTTATTACAATGTAACAATGGTGACCTCGAACTGGTGGGGGATCATACAACCTCTCCGGTAAATACGAATATACTCAGTGAAATAATAGCCCCCAAATGAACGAATTTAATAAGTATCTTGGTAATTTACATGAGCGTCCATGAATGAAAGTTTGTCGAGATTTATTTTAGCGTGTATAATCCAGGATTATTCAAATTATTCCGAATAATAACCTAAGCTCTTAATCAACTGAAATGCGGTTCAAATATTTTGATAATTGATCTAATTGCTTGCCGATGAAAGATTGAGAACATTTTTTATTCAATTGACATCTTGTATTCCAGAGTTGTTAACTTCTCGGAAAAATGGAAAATTGCAGGAATGTTCACACATCACGTCCATCCACTGAGACGGTGAAGGATTTACAAACAGAATTGATCACAACACTTAGTTTATCGCTCGTTTATTCCATTGTTTGGTAGGGATTGGTTTGGTGCAACCTCAATCTATTGAGGCCATAAATCTTTTGTACAATATAGTTATTTCTTCGTTTGGTTAGAAATGAAACTGTTAACAAGAATGAATGTACTCGAATGCAGATGTTTGGCTTTTAGTATTGACACGGGATGGACAGTAATCATCGTGCCAACTCTAATCAATATAAAAAGTATAAAACGGACAGTGATACTCGAGGAATGATCAAGACTTATGGTTGACCGACAACTAACAAAGCAACACGCTGCAAACAGAAATGAAAACGCCAACAATTAAGAAAATTAACGAGCAAAAGATAAATCGTCAAGCCAACCTTCATGTTAATATTGGTCTAAATGATATAGGAAATAGGAAGGCGTCTTTGCAGTAGAGTTAATTCGTGTGAATGGAGAAACTTAATAAATCTGACATCTTTGGTTCTAATGCCATCTGGCGGATTTTAGCGATTCGTGCAATATTAACGTTGAATAACATATTTTAAAATTAGAACTCGTGTCGGCCCGAAACCCAGCGAAGAATAAGCGAAACTACAACAACAGACTAGTTATTTTTACGCAACCAAATGAGAAAGTATAATATTGCACATTAAAATGAATTGATATACATTTACGTCGTCGAAAATCGACTGACACTCATAACCTAGAATATTAAATCGGCAAAAAAAAAACATTTGATGGTTTGAACACTTGCAACAAGTATGGTTCAGCAGCGTCTCCTGTATTTCAGCCGACAGTCTCGACATTCATTTATTGATAGATTTCATCAGATAAAAAAAATATAGCCATATTGAAATCATGCAGAGACGTCGACACTTGGTACCTACACGTCGCTTTCCAACTGGGGACATATAAATTGACTTTTTCAACAAGAAACTGTATTGGCACCTAAAACTTGATTCCATGACCAAATCTTTTTTTTAATCAAAAGACTAAACAGAAATGCGCGTAAATCAGTTTGTAAATCAATGCTTTTCTAAAGATGTAAATATAAAAAATACATGAACAAATAACGGTCCAGACTCGAACATAATTAATCTAGCTTATCGACAGTTAATTTATGCAAGAGACGCTTTCTTCATTAGCGCTTGGTTAGCCAATACTTTTGTGGTATACATCATCCTGCAATACTTGAAAAAAATAAAACCAATACAATGGCAGTGGCACAAGGAAAAATGATCGTTAGAAGGAATGACATACCGGGTAGCGGTAATTGTAATGGCTGTGCCAATGAAACACATGCGGTGTGAATATGAGAAAAATAACGAGCGGGAATCTTAAATAAAAATAAGTGAATAGAAGTTTATCTGGATTGAACATCTAAGTAGATGTGGGCCAACACATGATAAAACCTCATGATAGATAGTGGGCGAGTAGATTGATGCTGCCAAAATAATGACTTCAGAAACATGGTTTCTCATTTTTAAAATAGAATGTAAAAGACAGTAACAAAGCTTATCAATTATTTATACTTATATAATTTATTGAATAATAATTGCACCCCGAGGTCTGAGAGCCTCTGCCCTGTTTCACTCAAAGCCAATGATGAGAAATTCCCCATTAAGTAGAATAAAAGGAAAAGTGGAGGGTTAAGTTGTAGAGCCTTGTAGCTAGCAAGCTAATAAAAAGCTCTGGCCAAAACGCAGTTCAATCAAATTGCTGGAGGTCCACAACAATAACTTTCGTGGCGCATATAATTTGTTCTACAAATAATCTATCAACAGATCACAATTTAAAATCATTCGACTATATGCTAATTAGAATTATATCCCAAGCACAGCAGCTCAATAATCAGCACAATAAGAGACAAGGAAATTAAAAACTTGCATCAAATCTTTTCACTTTTGAAAATTGTTAATGGAAGGAATAACTTAGAAATTGCAGTTCGAATGATAACCCTAGTAACTTCCATCCAAAGTGAGATATAATGCAAACACTTGATTTTTTCGAGAGTTGGAAGCTAAATTCGGGCTTTCAATCAGAACTTTGTCAATGAGTTGGAAGGAGTAAAAATTGCTCAACTAAATTAAGCGATCGCAGCAGGGAAGTACAGTTGAAAGAATAAGCGGGCTAACGAAATTTACCGTTTTCAAACTACCAATTGCTTTTAAAAGTTCTTATACGCAATCATTAAAAATATGCAACATCATTACTTTTCGATAGTTGCACTTCTAATTATTAAAAAATGCATGATGCAGAAAAGATCTAATTCAATAATGTTAGCAGTCTTCTTGCTACTGCAGTCAGATGATTTTAAAACGTAACTTTAATTCGGACACGGGAACACAGATCTGGCTAGCAGGAATTGCGCTGAAATTTTAAAACCTGCCTTGAGCAGGTAAAGTCCTTTCTAAAAATGCTAGTTGTTTCCTCTGTTGTCCGGCATCTTTGCAGTTGCGCGCTACTGCTTGAGTGACTGGTAGTAGGAGCAGAGCACCTGCCACGCCTTCTTGCCCATGAAGCCCTCAGGAGGATCTTCGCCTGATCTGGCGAGCGAACGCATCTTTGTGCCAGAAATGAAGAGGAAATCGTCCTTTCTTGATGGATCGAAGAGTGCCATCTTGTTGACTGTTTTGTCGTAAGCAGCAACCTGGAAAAGATAGAAAACGTCAACCAAGCTCATTTTTAGTTGATGCGGAGCTATGGCTGGGACATCTACTAAGTGAAAATATCCTCCAGTTTTGTTTATAATAGGAGGAAGGAGCAAATCAAGAAACTTGAGTTTTATGTAATTAGGAGACCGAGAAGACCGAAATTCAATCAAAAAATACAAGATGAGCTAGTGTGCTGATAGAATAGTAAAAAAGACTGCATAATAAATCTGTAAAAGTAATGCAGTCACTCAGATAAATCAATTTCAGTACCTGGAAGGGCACAATCTCCAGCTGAGCGAGCCCAGGAGCCATGGCCAGCACACGACGCCCGTGTGTAGGATCATAGAGATCCTTGCCTGTGTCAGGATTGGGCATGCCGGCGGGATCACGACCAACGATGTAGAAGTTGGCGCCCGCTGACATGCGCGCCTTAGCGTGCCACTGCACTTCGGTGGGACCAGCGTACATCATCGGCGAAGGGAAGATCGCAAGCACTGTGGTCTCTGGGTCCAAAATTCCCTCCTCGAGAACTGGATGCACAAAATCACATTTAGTAATGGAATACAATCGTCGAATGGATCTATTAACTATATCTACAAATTGTAACTATAGATATCAAGCTTTCTGACACTAATAGCAATGACGACTGCCGAGGTGAATCTAAAAACGAACTTTGAGACACAGGTAGGCAAACATCATAATATCATCAGGAATTATAGCTGGGAGGTTAAAAATTCTGCCCAGCTTTCCAAAATGTTTGCAAGGTTTCAATAACTTTAACCATCCAAGGACAAAAAAATATCACTCCATAATTCTAGAATAAAGTTGTAACATTTGAAGTTATCATATGTTCTCTATTCATATTGGATTGCTCAGCAAAAGGCTAGAGCATGCAGTTTCGAATTTTGCGCCAAAATATTCACTTAGGCTATTAACACAGGCAGGGTCAATGCCTAGTGTTTAAAATACATTTAGTTTATAATCAAGCGCACTTCATGCGAGTGGAACATTACCAGCGTGGTGCTGCTTCATCCTGGTGTCCAGAGGCACGTCGTCATCCTTGGTCCAACCCCCCAGAGGGTGCAGCAGCAGCACGGGCTTCTTGTGGCCTTCACTGATCAGCCGCTCTCTTGTGTTCTAGAATAAATGATTTAGAATTCAGAATAAATGATAGAATGATTGTTCTAGAATGAATAAAGAAGTGATTTGATGCAGTTATTGATGTTTACTATAATGTTCTAGAATAAAGAAGTGATTTTATGCAGTTATTGATGTTTACTCTAATGTTATCGGAAGATACAAGATGTAATCTAGCAATATGTCCACGACTAATACTGAATAACGCCATTTTTATTAGGCACTGGAACTTTTTCCTAACCTTTTCATCAGAATACTTATTACTTATTAGTCGATTATCATCTTGCTACTGAAAACGATTTTGATCGCCAGACTGCTCTGCTAGCAATTAATCTTAAAACCTTTAATATTCTACTGTTAGGCACCAACCTGCATGAGGAGAGCGTGGCCGTTGTGCACAGGATTGCGCAGCTGGAAGGCGAAGACTGCGTCAGCGCCCATCTCCCTGAACTTAGCGCGCAGCTCTACGGGCGTCAGGCGATACTGGTCTAGGCCATCGTTCCACCTGCAAGCAATGTCAGTTGTACGAAATGAATAAAAAAAATACAATGGCAGAATTTTCATTATGGTTTAAGAAAAAATTTACCCTGTGGGACGAAATTGCTCAGGAAACTTCACTGAGAATTTCGCCCAAATCCGAGATACGATATCTACTTCACAGTAAATGCTCTAAATCGCACTATATCATTGAGAAGTCGACAAAGAATAAATCAAAGAATCAAAATAATAAACTTATGCGCGATCCATCTATGAGCGATGCTTACTACGCACTGCGGGATTTGATGGTAAACATTAACTGATATGTGAGCATCAGCTTGAAGTTGAATTCATATACAAACGAACTTCGGAATTTCGAGTTTGCCCGTGTTCATCCTAACATACATTAAAATAGTTTTGATTCATCACAGAACAGGACACTTAGCATTAAAAGAGTGACGCCGTACTTCGTAAGAAAATAACTCCTTGGTTATAATTAAATTGTAAATTGAACTACTTAATACCTATTCATCACATAACAGGACCTTGTCGTTAAAAGAGTGACGCCGTACCTTGCAAGAAAACAACTCATCGGTGATGATTCCAATGTAAATTTAACTACTTAATATGCATCACAAAACAGGACCCTGTCGTTAAAAGAGTGACGCCGTACTTCGCAAGAAAATAACTCACCGGTGATAATTAAATTGTAAATTGAACTACTTAATATGCATCACAAAACAGGACCCCCTCGTTAAAAGAGGGGCGCCGTACTGCACAAGACAGCAACTCACCGGATTCTCTCCAGACCAAGTGTTGGTCCACCACAGAGCCAGTCTCCGCTCTCGTAGATCATCTTGATGTACGGATGATTAAGGGTGATCGTTCCTTTAAAGAATGAACACAAAATTGTACCACAATGAAGACACATGTAGGATTTAATATATCAAAAATATCATATTGAAAGAACGAAAATAATGGTTCACAAATTGCAGTCTGTCTAAGAAACTCTTATTTTAATAAGCGTAATTTGTTGAAGTCTATTGAAAATGAGATTTTGGGAGTACATTTCTTCTCATTGTCAAGTCTTCAACAATATTCATTCACGCATTATCATGTATACATATAGCCAAAAAATTCGCATCTTAAAAAAAATCGTCACAGCCGCTTCGTGAATTTATTTCCATGCGCCAAATCATTTTTCAAATGGACCAGAAGCTCGCCAAACTGCCGGATGCCTCCTTCCCTTTTTATTGTGACAGCGATAACACGATAAAATAACACAGATATTGCAACAACATAACAGATAAAATGCTCACCAAACTGGCGTGCGCATCTCTCCTCCTTGTTATGATTGTAGAACTCAGGATGCTTGATGATGCCCACAGGTCTGCCCTGGTAGCGCAGGCAGAGCTCTTCGCAGCCCGCGACTCGCTCCTTGTCGGCCGAGGAGACGGGCAGCACGATGGGGATGGACTGGTTCACCACCCCGTCGTCGTACAGGGCACCGAAGTGCTGACACTGCACATACACACAAAAATTAATATATTCGAAATAATTGAGCTTAATAAAGTAACCACCAACTGTACATACACACAAAAATTAATATATTCGAAATAATTGAGCTTAATAAAGTAACCACCAACTGTACATACACACAAAAATTAATCAATTTGTTCAAAATTATTGAGATTAAAAACGTGAAGTAACCAACAGTCTTTACGTTTCAAAATAAAAGATGCACCAAAACAAAATGAAAATATATTGAATTTTTTTGCAACTTTGAATACGTGAAGTATGTAAAAAAAAGATGCATAAAAAGTATGTATGTAGCACAAAAGATGCATAAAAAAGTAACGGTAATATATTGAAGCTTATTCAACATAGATTACGCAGTTTAACAGCCAGCCTCGTTGTTCCGGAACAAAACAAAAAATCTTATGGAAAAATATTATTTATGTATATTTTTATGCCAACTTTCAACTTCGCTAACTTCCTAGACGGATCATGCGACAATAAAAGGTCTTTCAAGTTTATAGTTTTGCACAGCAAGGAATTCTCTTAATAAATAGCATGAAACTGGTTGATGAATAAATCAAATAGGACACTTTACCTGCAGATACTCCTTTTCAGTCATGAAACCAGATAGAGGCGTAGCCCAACCTTCTGAAAGAACCTAAAACCAGGAAATATAATGAAATTGTACATTTTTACATTTCAACCAAGCCTCAGTGCAGGCATGAAAATGATGCCCCCTAAAGCCACAGTGATCTCAAGCTATATTTCCTCCTAATAACCATCAGTCCGGATTTCACCTAATTAGAACAACATCTATATTCAAATTTCATTAATCCGTCCATCAATCCGGATTTCACCGGATTATTTAATTATTTACACACAAAAATTAATCAATTTGTTCAAAATTATTGAGATTAAAAACGTGAAGTAACCAACAGTCTTTACGTTTCAAAATAAAAGATGCACCAAAACAAAATGAAAATATATTGAATTTTTTTGCAACTTTGAATACGTGAAGTATGTAAAAAAAAGATGCATAAAAAGTATGTATGTAGCACAAAAGATGCATAAAAAAGTAACGGTAATATATTGAAGCTTATTCAACATAGATTACGCAATTTAACAGTCAGCCTCGTTGTTCCGGAACAAAACAAAAAATCTCATGTAAAAATATTATTTATGTACGTATATTGTTACGCAAACTTTCAACTTCGCTAACTTCCTTGACGGATCATGCGACACTAAAAGGGCTTTCAAGTTTATAGTTTTGCACAGCAAGGAATTCTCTTAATAAATAGCATGAAACTGGTTGATGAATAAATCAAATAGGACACTTTACCTGCAGATACTCCTTTTCAGTCATGAAACCAGATAGAGGCGTAGCCCAACCTTCTGAAAGAACCTAAAACCAGGAAATATAATGAAATTGTACATTTTTACATTTCAACCAAGCCTCAGTGCAGGCATGAAAATGATGCCCCCTAAAGCCACAGTGATCTCAAGCAAGATTTCCTCCTAATAACCATCAATCCGGATTTTACCTAATTAGAACAACATCTATTCAAATTTCATTAATTCGTCCATCAATCCGGATTTCACCGGATTATTTAATTATTATTTAATTAAATCCAATCCGGACTTCACCTAATTAGAACAATATCTACAATCAAATTTCATTAATTCTCTCAAGTTAATTTGGTACTATTACAATACAACATTATTATACATCATTCAAAATATTATTTATAATATTCAAATTAAATCTTTTTTCTCTCATATAAAATAAAGTAGGAATATTTATATTATTCAGATGAAATATTCCTTCTCTGATAGGAAATAAAGTAGGAAGGCTAAGTCACCTGGAGCCACTGCAGGTCGAGCTCAGAGATCTCAACAGATGGCATGTCTTTGGTGCGCGCCAGCACTGCTGCCACTTCGTTCTCAGGCACGGCCAACTCTCGCACTTGGTCCAGGGTAGCGTACGACACGATCCCCTGGGTCCATTTGTGAAATATACACAATAAAATATCTAAAAAATATTCACATCAGTACATCAGTACCCTGGGTCCATTTGTGAAATATACACTATAAAATCTCAAAAATATTCACATCAGTACCCAGGGTCCATTAGTGAAATCTACACAATAAAATCTCAAAAATATTCACAGCAGTACTCGGCATCTATTTCTTTAATTAGTGAATATTTCTGACGGACTTTCCGCGCGCCTCTTCATGAATTGAAAAGTATATCAATACACAACTGTCAAGAAAAAATTACTTATCCCGTTTTAAGAATGTGACTAAAGTTGGAACCTGATTGTATTGATTGCAGTACGATCAAAATTTACACCAACAGGTTCATCAGTAAAATACTATCGAATGTAGCAAGTGAATCTTCATATATGGATGATACAAATATAGCTCCTCAAACAGCTTAGGCTATACAAACTCTGCATTTACATAAACCTTGTACAGTTAAGAGTTGGTTTCTCTATGAATAATTGCAGGACATCTCCCGTTTTAATTGAACACGTATAAAACTAATACCCTAACAAAATCCGGGGACCGCCTCGGCTTCGGAAGAAATAGTCACTACACTCGGGGCCAAGTTATTCTGGGTCTACTTGGCCAACCGATCGAAATGAGTTTCTAGTCAGAATCTCCTTTCCGACTTTACAGTCGCCTGAGAGTATGACAAGGGTTGGTCGAGCCGAGTTATACCGAACTAGAAATTAACTGCCTAGAGGTTGCCCTTCAAACTTTGTGCCGAAGCGGACGTAGAGGTGCTGATTAACGTGCTCCCCGAGTCCTAAGCGGCCCTAATGCATAGTAGCAAATTCCTCTAAATTTTGTTAGGGTAGCAACACAAAAGCTTAAGTTTAAGTTTAAATTTCATGAGTATAATATTAACCTCATGGATACAAGTAGAACAAATAACTCGCGATTCAAACGCGTTTTGAATTCACCAATGTTAGTAAGACGACGAGCCAAAACCCACCTGACCTGTGTACTAATTATTAAGAAATATTAAAAAATAATAAGTAAGCATCATCTAGATTCTAGACGTTCCGAAACACCAACGCACGACACTTACAAATGCACAAAGCACCAACGCACGACACTACAGAAAAAAGTAACAAGTGTGGGTTCACACAACAAACAATTCTTGTTCACACAACATCAGTGTGAACAAGAATTCAACGAATAATGAAGAACTTGAAACCAAAGAAATAAATTAGCATGCAAACGGATAAGCATCTACGTAGCAACACCAGGAACGCGCTAACAGGAAAAGAAATGCAGATCAAACTACATGAAGCAGTGGTTCTCGAACTTTTCACCTTGTTCCTCAAAATAAAATGCTGCAACAGGCTCTTATTTACGTAACATCAATATTTTAACATTTGAAAAATGGCCGAGTGAACAGTCATTACAATTACACCCAAAAAATGAAAAATAATATAGGTAATATAATTTGAAATTCCCCAGGGACTCGTGTCCCCCAGTTTGAGAGCCACCGCCTTTAGACAACCGTATACTAAGAGGAGGAAATGAGGAACTGTTAACCCTCTACCGCCTAAAAAGAGTAACCGAAGCAATATTGTCACAAGCCTACTTCCCAAAAAGGATACGTTCTAGTGAAAGCAAAATGACTAGCACTGATGGTTGCCGCCACGTACGACAATTTTAAAATGTTCTGTCGCGTAAAAACGTCCTCAGGTTGCTAAACTCAATAGTTTACGTAGTATAATTTAAGTTGAAAGTTATGTTCCCGGAGAGTGACTTACGGCGGTAGAGGGTTAAGGACGGCAAGTTCGTAACACTAATAATAGTAATCAACGACCAAACACTTACCGGCTCCCGAACGAGGCAATAAGGCACGATGCCCTGTAATGCAGCATTTGGGATGGAAGAGAAGCAATTCAGATGAGGTTTCTCAACGAGTTCTAATGATATCGTCAATGCAGCTATAATGGAGTGAAAAATGATATATGCATGAAATAATACTCCAACTTTAATTAGTCCCGACATATACTCCCACATATTTCAAACAATATTTATCAAAATATAGATGGCAAACAGTGTCCGAGAAAACACTTATATATACTATACAACACCACATTGTAATTCGGTGACATCATAAGTTCTTAGCCTCATTTCTTTACTTTTAATACTATAAGTAACGGCAGTAAGATAAAACAATCATAGTATCTAGCACGCTAAGAGAGAAACCGAGATTTTCCTCCTTAATGTGGGACAAAAATGATAAGACCACGAGATATCAAACACTACGAAATCAAGGTACATAGGGTACTATATAGCTTGAAGCATCAAGCCGCGAAATCCTGAGCCCACAACACTAATTTAACGGCAAATTAGAGCCTCTGATCAAAGACAGTGAATGACTGAATGAATTTTTGCTATGAATGTGAATGAACGTTTTTGCGAAATTCTGAGTGCAAACAACGAACACCAGATATTGTGACAAATGTAGTTTTGAGCGAGTTTTCCTGAATCAGGATGATTCAATGCAAATTAGTTGAAGGCGACGATATTACGCGATTGTTAGATCGAATATAATTTACGACGTGTCTTGAATCAGAAGTCAGGAACAGGCACAGCAAAACCGTCTCACACGTCCATAAAATTACAGCCAATTGGAAGCAAATCAAACTAAAATGTTCGACATTATGATCTACTAGACTTGTACTCCAAATTTATATTTTTGCCTGGATATTTCAATTTTAATTGAAGCTCAAACTAGTACCAGAATAACCAAACTAGTACCAGAATAACTGATTTATCTTCATATGAATATTTCTCAAAAATTAATTATGAGACTTCTTACGTGTTCCTGCAGTACGGAGACGACCTGCTGCACGCAGTCCCCGACTGCAGAGTTGGCGGTCTTCACCGTAATGGTCGGGTTCTCGGGCTTTTCGTAGCGGCCATCAATACCGGTGAAGCCTGAATACATAAAAACATTAAGTCATCATCCAAGCGGATTCAACTTAACATTCACTCATTATCCTTATTATTGTTATTCATCTTCTAAGTTCCGGAATTACAGGCCTATTGAGATTGGGAAGTTCATAATCATGTCCATTAGGCGCAGTCATAAATTACGACACAGAACCAGGATGCTTAATAACGTGGCATTGACCAAGTTCATAAGTATTCCATCCAGAGCCTTCCATCGATTATTTCTTTTAGCACGTAATTACTGTAGTGCGCATTATCATAAGAATTTATATGCCCAAGTTATGCGTGTGGGAATTACGCGCAGTGTGAATTAACTTATCGCGTATAGGGAGATAGTTATCTATACCGTTAGAAGTGCATCGATTTTGGCGTCATGTGGGAGCATGAGAGTAACAGCCTCAAGGACGCTGATAACGATAAAAGATAATAAAGATGACTCGGCTAAACTCCTTATGACATGTGCCTATCACCAACAGAACACGGGAGCAGGCAGGGATTCACATGATCTTGGCATGATACGACCATAAAATCGTGTTACAACCTTGTACAAAATGCGAGCGATAGTACGTCAAGATAACGTTAAGAAAACACATGCATTTCACTTATATCCATGATAAATGTCCGGGAAATATCCACTGTAATGCTACAAATCATCTGGAACGTCTCTCGCGTAGAGTACTCAAATATTTCAAGTTTATTATGAAGTTAAGACACGATATTCGAAAATCCTGGATTTTATAGGTATTGGCAGGAGTTTAATTGCTCAATTGAAAAAAAAATAAAGAGATGAAGTAAAAACGTTTACGTACTGGTTTCTTAACAAGAAGCATGAATTTCTTTCTCATAATCAATTCAAAAAAGGGCTCAAAATACTTTTTATTTCACCAGTAGGTAAATAATTCAATACAATTGTCCGCATTCCCTGCAATCATACAAATTAAATCTATGCAAACGAGTATTTAAATCTCTGTAAGTCCTTAAAAGAACACATGGCGAGCGCCACCGAAATTTTATCGAGACTCGATTTGAGATTGTTACGAAAGACTTCGACGAAGTAGGCAAAATTTATATTTTTGAGTGGTTCTCATCAGGTGATAGTGATATGCATTCACAAAACTCTTTTCACGCTGTGTACGAACAATTCTATTTATCATTAAAAACAATATTACGTTAACAAATACCACGAACCTTTAATAAGTCCAGCCCTGGCCTTCTTGTAGAGGCCTTTAACATCACGCTGCTCGCACACCTCTAGAGGCGTGTCCACGAACACCTCAAAGAACGGCAGACCGACGGCCTGGTGCAGCTCGCGTGCTACCTGACGATCCTGTAACATTTGCCGCTTCGTCAGGCACGCTTCGTAGCATTTTTAAAGTTGAATTATAAACCGAGGCAAAGGTTCAGTATATTGATAAAACGTGTAAATTCTCCGTAAGGGGTAGATCAAACCATTACACACTAGTACACTTCATAAAAAAATCCCATTTTACTTTCATTAATTTTCATTAAATACTATTTTACACTCGCCTTAGCGAAGGGTGACACGAAGGAGCAGAGCGACACTACCCCGGAATCGGCAAAAAGTTTAGCGACCTCCGCCACACGTCGGATGTTCTCCTCACGGTCGTCGTCGCTGAAGCCGAGGTTCTTGTTCAGCCCCGTACGCATGTTGTCGCCGTCCAGCCCGTACGCTGGGATGCCGCGACCTACGAGGTACTCTTCCAGCGCAAAACTCAACGTCGTCTTGCCTGTAATACAAGCAAAAATAATCATTGGACATCAACTCACCGGCTCCTGAGAGACCAGTTGAACACGTCAACCATTGGACATCAACTCACCGGCTCCTGAGAGACCAGTTGAACATGTCAATCATCGGACATCAACTCACCGGCTCCTGAGAGACCAGTTGAACATGTCAATCATCGGGCATCAACTCACCGGCTCCTGAGAGACCAGTTGAACATGTCAGTCATCGGACATCAACTCACCGGCTCCTGAGAGACCAGTTGAACATGTCAATCATTGGACATCAACTCACCGGCTCCTGAGAGACCAGTTCAACACTTCAATCATTGGACATCAACTCACAAGCTCCTGAGAGACCAGTTCAACACGTAAATCATCGGATGTCAACTCACCGGCTCCTGAGAGACCAGTGAACCAGACGGTGCAGCCTCGGAAGCCTCCTCTCTTGCCCATCACTTGGCCACGCTTGTTGCGGGTGACGTGGCCGCTCTGGAACGTCACATTCGTGGCCTTCTGCAAGAGAAAAAACAAGTGGTCTTTATTAGATGAGAAAATCGTGAACAATATTAAGTAATAGAGAACTGAGAAAATTCAGAAGTTAATAATTAGAATAAATTGAAAATCAATTATTGATGAAAGTGAAACAAAATCTACGAGACGCCAAAATAATTTTACCGATATGAAGCCAAATGGACAAAAATATAGAACGGCGATGCTAAACCTCTAATAGAATGTTGATGCTATTTGGCAGAGAATTTGCCGCTAAGCTTTGAAGAGTATGGTTCGCAAAAAGTACCCTAAATTATGACAAAATTGTGCAGAAATTAATATAATTATTATCTTTGGTGCTGTACAAATTGTTCATCGTGAATAAACTCACTTAGTATGTCCAATATTTTCCATTGTCGATACATAGCTTGTACTACATTGAGCTACGCAAGGTCACTTGTATGTAACCTTGAGTAAAGTTACATCGCGCAACAAGCACATTAAAGCCAAGATTAGGGGATAACAAAAGCCAGGTTTCTTGTTAGATGTCTAGACACATCTACAAATTTGTACGATTCGTAAGATTTTCTTCACGTCAATAATTCTCCTATCATATTGAGGTGATATAAAGGAACCAATTTAATTAAATGCAATTGCGTCACCAAAGAGACTCACACCCAAGCTGTGTATTCTGACACTGTGAAAATTAGTTACTGATTATTAATCTACAGTGACATTACCAAGAACAATAAAATTAATATATCTAAAGAAGTAAGGCTTGAGAATATAGGCAAGCAAGAGCCATATTTTTCGAGGATATTTAAGGCAAGCAAGGAGCCATATTTTTCGATTTGAAGGCAGAGAAATGTTGACTAAGGAAACAGAATGACGTTGGTTATATTAACCAAATTTTGAGGCGCGATTTGCGCAATGACTCAAGCCTTTTTGAGCACTTGAATGTCAAATAAATGCAGAATATGAACATCACGTATTCAATTATCAATTCCTATTTTCAGTTACCAATTGCTATTTTATTTATATGGCAAGGACTCTCTACATCTATATTTTGTTCGCATCAACATACAGTTAAGACAATTCAACTCGAGTCAAGAATGCTCATGAGCGTGAATTCAACCTTGTGCGTTGCAATTGCGCACTTGGCGGTAGATTCAAGAGCTCCTCAAGGTTCACACTCAAGTGACCATGGGTTGGCGGCTCCCAGACGAGACAAACATCAGTGCAGGGAGTACAGAACAAGTTCGTGCTTAGACAAACTCCACACAACTCCATGGCAAGGCCATCTCAGCACGCCTACCAGGGGGGGCTTTATCATATAGGCGAGTAGTAGTCACGTTGCGCGCACGTTCTCGTTTTTTTTTATGTTGGATTTATGGGATAACTATTTCTCGGCAGCCGATTCACGACTGTGACAAGACTAATTTTCTCGCGCGTATCAACGTTATACTTTGTTGTTCGAAAAGTCAGAATCAACGATTGACCATCGCATTTGCTGCCGCTATGCCGAAAGAGACTATATATGAAGGTAAAAGAAGCGGCTAGAAGTCCCGCATCAAGTGGTCCCAGTCAACAATCAAGTCACTGCACGTCTAAACCGGTCTGCAATTTAGAACTGCCTCTTCAATGTTTACGTCGAGACAATTTATGAATGGTTGAACGCAGCACACCCAACAAAAAGAGGCCTGTTCCCAAAATAGATTCGGTTGCTTAGACAAACTCCACACAACTCCATGGCAAGGCCATCTCAGACGCCTACCAGAGGGGCACTATCGTTACTATACCACTCGAGCGCAAGCGTCACGGCCACAAGGATGCAATCCTTAACCATTTCCTCTCCTTTATAACGCTCTACATTTCTAACGTAGGGCAAGCTGGTGCAGTCGCTTTGCGCGCATATTCTCGTTTTTTTCAATGTTTGATTTATGGGATATCTATTTCTCGACAGCCGGTTCAGGCTGTGTCCACGACTAATTTTTTCGCGCTTATCAACGTCCCCAACAAAATTTAGAGTCGCCCCAGCTTCCGGTAGTCCAAATCAGAAGCTGCCGCGTCTGTAAATTTTCACTGGGGGTTATACTTTGTTGTTCGAAAAGTCAGATAATCAAGTGGCTGGTTATGGAAAACGTGGTACGGTACTCACGCATTTCCTCATGCGCAACCACAGATGCGAATCAAGTTTTTAAAATAATGGACAGAACCTAAACTAAACTACAACTCATTCTAGGTTAGAATTCAAAACTGTGTGGATTTTCAGCGCATTTAGCTTATTGAAAATATTTTCTTAATCCAAATGTACCAGAGATGACTAATTTAGATGAAAATAGCCTTTAGATTAAAATATCATTGGCGACTATTCATGTAACTGTATGCGATGCCTCGATTAAATCAAGTAAAGTTTCGCCGCATTTTGCCAGAAAACAAAAACCCACGAACCATGAACGTAAGTAAAGAAGAAATCATACTCCTGCTTTAAAAGTGTTCAAGTCTTAAAGAGTCGAAGTAACAAATATTTGCCTCTAAAAATCCAACAGTCCATAATATACTGTCCATTTCTCAATCCAAACCCACGATTGATAATCTCATTTGCAGCCGCAATGCCGAGATAGAGAGACTAAATGAAGGTAAAGAAGCGGATAGAAGTCCCGCGTCAAGCGGCCCAAGTCTACACTCGAGTCACTGCACGTCTTAACCGGTCTGCAATTCGAACACGAACTCCCTCTTCAATGTTTACGTCGAGACAATTTATGAATGGTTGAACGCAGCACACCCAACAAAAAGAGGCCTGTTCCCAAAATAGATTCGGTCCCGCGCACACTATCACAGCGATTCGATACAAGTACAAACCGTTACAGCAAACAAATATTCGACTTAAGTGGTTCTGTATCGTATTACTAAATGTGGTTCTTTGCTGCATTGAGGCTAAGCCGGCGTCCTCGAATAATTCGTGCTTTATTGTATCATCATAAGTAAATTCACTTCTCAGGGTTACAATTATGATCAAAACCCTTATCTGATAACACAGGATGATGCAGCACACGGAATGTAGAAGATAAAGCCATCAATCACGTGTAAATAGATACATAAACAAGTATTTATAAACAAAGCAATGCCACGTCGCAGCCAGTAACAGATACGCAGTCAGATTATGCGTCAATTTGCATCAATTTAAAATTTCATTTAAAAGATAACACGATGACTAGTAGTTCTTAATGTATCGGAAAAGCTGCATTACACACTATTTTTTTAAGTTATCTTAAATCCACATGATCACACGATATTCATCAGTTAAACTTGCTATCTCGAGCAAACAATGACTACGCAAGTTTAGTTATTTAATAACATCGAAAATCTTGACCTAATTACTGTCAAGTAATTCAGTTACATGACAATTGATCAGTTAACAAGCTAATGTCAATAAAATTAATTGATTTGTACGATCAATGATTCTACAAGGCCTAAATCAGAAAGTCTTTAATTTCTTCGTGAAAACCTTTAATTCGGATTTTTAAATTTTGTTTAGTTGCCCCGAAGGCAACAAAAGCAAATCCATTTGAATTTCATTCGTCTAAACATTGACTTGCTTAAGGCTATGTTTTGAAGAGCGGTAAGAAGCAAGAAACTTAATACGTCGTACGTGTACAACATGTTTACTTCATATCTGGCCGGCATAATAAACGCTTAGACAAAAATTGAGTACCGATGTTCAGCCAAGGTCTTCGGGACGGCAATGATATTATACGGGTAAAGGAGAAACGTGCAGGATTGCACGTTTCAGAATTATCATACTATTAGTTTAAAACTGGAACCGCTTCAACGCTGTCGCGTGCATAACGATCGATAACAGAATGTCTACACTCTGCACAGCCAAAATTTTCTTTGAAAATCGAGAATTTGTAAGTTATTAGCTATGAAAGTTGACTTAGTAATTAAAAAACATCTATTCCAAATATTTCCAAAGTCTTTTGGATTCTCTCTTTATGAACGGAATAACGTTCAAAATTCAAATTGTCATGACATTACCTCCATTAACGAATTAATGACGAGACAAACGTAGATCACATGTCCAATTAAACTGCTGCGGGCGGGTAAATTTCCGAAATTCATTCAACTACGCAGACTCAAAGCGCTTACAACTAAAGTTCATGTCATACCTAAAAATCCAAAACCTGATCAGACTGTACAATTTTGTCACGTTACAATCGTAACTAGAGCGGGTACATTTGTAACTGTACAGTCCGACAAGGGTTAAAATGCTGTCATTACGTGAAATTCCTGTCCTCTTGCTACTCAGAGTCTTAAAGCCAAATCGCTCGATATGCCGAAACAGGATTTACAAGTGAGCTGACTAATCATTTAAAATTGCCTAAAAAGCGCTCATTTGCAAGTCATCTTAGGTTGCATCAGATGGGACTACCTCAACGGAATTGAAAGCCATAACCAAATACAAGTTTCGTATGTATTCCCAATACACAATTACTGGCAGGTGCCTCAATGTTGCCTGGAATAGCAACGAATGGCAGGCCGTGTAAATGAGCTTTTCAGTGAATGAATGAACGAATGAAAGGATCGACACAAAGAGAATGAATGGTGCAGTGAAGCGACAACTGCACATTTTTTTCCATTTCGAAGGTGAAAACCATTCCATTCTCACCGGTACAACGCATATCATCAGAGCAAATGATAAATAATGCATCGAAATAAATGCAACACATTAAAATCCATACTAAATAGAAATCACAGTATCCACGTATGTCTATGCAGTGCAAGTGTCTTGATAATCTTAATGAGGACACCTGCTTGTCATCAGCTACAGAGGACATGTGCACCTGCGAACTATTCAGAACGTATTCGCCACCTACCTGGCCATTCTTACCTTGGTAAAACTTCGCTACTTCTTAAGATCTAAAACAATTTACGTATTAGTTCTTCTTAGCCAAAGATCGAGCAGACCGGCATAAAAAAATATGATGTATCAATAAATATCTCTCATGTAAGTAAAGTAGAAGAAATAGACAATCGCCACAACACCCCGTCATGTCAGCAGGACTAGTTGGCTTACTAGTCTATAGTACGTAGTACTAGTTGAAGAGACTAGTGGTTTACTAGTCTATACTAATAAGGGAAGAAATGCTACTGAAAAAAATACTGTGATTGGCCGAGCTGCAGATCCATTTTCAGTTAAGAAGATGTACGTCAGTCTCTAATAGAGCTAGTAAATATTCTGCCATAATCAGCTACACAAACTTATGGTCCCGAGATTCCAGAAGACGTGATAGCTCAGAAACGAAACTACTTCAGCTGTGCAAGGTTCAAAATCTCATAAACAATACTTTTAGGCCCAGAAACTATATAATTTTCAAAATTTTCACAGCTATTGAGATGGACATACTATCCATTAAAATAATAGATCATTGAACAAGTCGCCATTCCCTATAGCTAAATAGATCGAATCTGGAAATCAGAAGATACATGGTTGGAATGGAGTTCGAAAAGATTTAGGCTGGATTAGAGCTCGGAGAACATTTTATTCAGATTACAGCATAAAGCTTAAAAATCTTGCGTTTGGAGATCTTTCCATCGCTCACAATTCTAGAGCAACATTTGTTTTAACAAAATAACACTTAAGCAATAACCTAATTCAAACGTGAAGGACTTTACCATCATTCGTACACAGCATATACAAAGCCTTCTGTAGGTAATACATAGCACTCAATAGCCAGCAATGTCGCTTCAAGCCTGCTGGACGCTATGAAACGTTCGCAAATGCATTGTTCATGACATGTGAAACAGCCTCTCTGAAATTGTTGACGCTCCGAGAGTGAACACGTTCAAGAATAGACTAGATAAGGCTATACAGGAGCATATGTTCAGTCTTGAAATGCCTAGTACCCTACGGTTGAACTAATGGAAGTCCAGTAACGATTTCAAACCACAGTCCGTTACAAAGATCTGGTCAAAATGTCAGTTTTTAGATCTGTGAATAAGTCACGAAAAGTACAGGAATCGGGGACAGGCCAAACCTAGCCGATTCTTAAATGCGAAGATAGTTCCTACTATACTATTACTCGACGAGTTACCAAGGCCATGCGAATAAATTCAAGAGTTACTCTCCCTAATAACTTCAAAAGCCGGTAAAATTCATTTTAAAGCCGGAGAGAAATTCAATTCGTTCTCACTAGAAAATTCGTCGATAACGAACACATATGATGCAGTATCAGCACAAACGATCTTCGATGCACTATCAGCATAGATAGCACACTTGTACAGAAGAATCCAGCTTTTGACAGTAAAGTGCCCGTGAACATGCTGAATAAGTAAAAATTTTAAATTTTCGCTCTTCACTTTATCGAAGAAACTCGTTCTCTAGACCCTCGATGAACTGATTACATCCTAATGAACCGAACTCTTACATGTGCACAAATCGAAAACTAATTCGCACAGAAAGAACCCAATGCATATGGCTCATGAAGATATCATTGAATACCAAGAAGGATCATGCTGGGACACCAGTTAGTAATTTGTGTCGATTACGTTCAAACTAACAGCTCATTTTACTCCTAATTTTTCTGTGTACAATATCGTTTCAGGTACAAGAAAATATATTTACTTCCTTAAATAGTACCTGCTAGAACAAGCCAAAAAAGGCTCGGGTACTGGTTGCGTTTTCTGGCTTGATTGGTCTGACTATAATGTTCTTATATGTTCTAAATTGTGATAAACTTTTTAAAATGTCTCTTCAATATAATGTTATGTTAAAGCTATGCAAGTGGAAAACACAAACTTCCGTTTGCAGTCATAAAAGATGCAGTTAAAATAATTTATCTATTTAAAAAGTATCGCTTTTATATCAGAATTGAAATAAAATGTAACAGGTAATCAGTTCAAACACTTGCTCACTAAAATTTAGTTTCATGCCCAGATAGCTCATTTCAGTAATCTGATGCAAATAACACTGGTAAAATGGGCAGAAACAATGGGGATCCTCGTAGGACCTTGGACCTCCTCACGCTCGTGAGATTGCCTTGGTTAGTAAATGGAAAAGAAAATCGCGCAAGGTGGATTAACAGAGATTTTCAAGACGAATCAACTTATTGTACATCTGATTCTCTGCTTTGGAACTCAAGCTTAAAAGACATTGGAAAAGCCTGGATATCTATCTACATGATGGCATTTCAGCAACCTGTAAAAAAAATATTTTTTCGCAAAACGGAATACTTCATCAAAATACCTAAGTTTTAATTGGCAAAGGCAAACACTGTCGTGGCTAAGTATCATTTAATTTCGTGGAACGAAATGCAGAAGACTAACCGAATCTTTGATCACCTTGATAAATAAAAATGATCTGGTCCTCGGATAAATCAAATACGAAGTCGATATGCCGAAACTTGCCAGACAAACCAAATTCTGGAATTTACGAGAAGAGACATAGAACTTACCTCAGAAGCCGTCAACTGTCTCGCTCTAGACATGTTGTTATAACTTCTCAATTAAGATGCTCGTGAAAATTATTGAATTCGCGTAGCGGAGCGAGTGTAATGAGAGGGAGACGTAACTGGAGGTTACCTGGCCGCGTGACTCTCTTTACCTAGTGTCAGCACTGCTCTGGTGGTCAAATATTTATACCAGCAGGGCAAGGCCTCATAGATAGCAGCACTTCTAGTTGCCACAGGCAACGGCTTCTATGAGACTCAGTTTCGTTCTCTGGGTAGCAGCGTTACCACGTCAATCGTGTTTCGATCGTTGGTAAGTTTTGCAGTTAGTATTGAACCAGATTAGAAGGTTGAAGGTTAGTCCAGAACAAATAAGAATTTGATACCTGAAAGTCAACGGTGATTTTGAGTGTCAAAATCGAGTTTTTGGTTATGCTGTCATTCAAGTACTGCAAGTCATTACGAGTCACGTGCGTGAGATAATATTGGACGGAAATGATAACCATAAACTGCATGCATTGCAAGTCATGGTGATCGAGCTCAAAGTGACAAGGCAAAATCATACATTATCGTTTAATCCAAGAAACTTCCAAATCATCACGTGGAAAATCAAATATTACTTTGCAAGGAAGAAAATCGTGCTCAGCCGCAATATATATGATCACTTACTACTCAGAAATTTCCACTGGTTAAAATTTAATTAATTGTATGTAATTGAGCAAAGAATTTTCCTGTCAGCAATTTACCTTCCATTTCCCTGATACAATTTTTAAAATAATGCCACATTCATCTATTATGATTCTTACACATTTCACATACTATAAATAACAAAATTTGAAAGAACACATTAAAAATTTACTTTGTCCATTAACATGTTTATTGTTATCTTTCTAAAGTCTCAAAGTAAATTTGACTTTTGAGAATGAGGGCAAAATAAATGTGAAGACCAAATTAACAAGATTCATTAAAATGGTGGCCATTCTGGGCATGCCTCACAAGATCATTGGTCTGCACAAGACTTAAAAATCCCCAAAAATTTTCAACTGTCAGAAGCAGATGGATAGCTAAATATGTTGACAGGAGCTATATTCAAGTTCAAGTGATCATAGAAAAAATATAACCCAGTACTCACTGCAGTGGGTGACAGAGAGCGCATTTTCTTGTTGATGAAAACATGAAGTCATGGACAGACAGACAGACAGACGGACATGGCAAGCACAATAGTGCATTTTTTCCATAAATGAGAAAATGCACTAACAATGGTATGAGGAAGGGAAAATTAGATGTATATCAGCTTCACCATTCATTACATCTTAGGGATGCAAGTTGATTGCATTGCTAGTATTATTGAGTTTGAATAGAAAAGCTTCAAAAGATTAAATTACTGATATCCACTAGTAAATTTCCAGCTCCTTATGTCAAATAGCTAATATATACCCGAATAATGTTCCTTTAACACTTTCCGAGATAATTTTTGTACCATAAATGAACCATCAATCAGTCCATAGAGCATCTGCCAGCTAATCATAAGAAACTTCTTCAGTGGTATCTATTTCCTACCAAATGTAGTTGAGCATTATTTGGTAGGAAGATTTGAAAACCATGAAACTTGTGGCTTTCAAATAGTAATACAGTGAATCTGTTACCCTTTCTGCATTTCTTGTTGATATGCATTATGCATCTTCATGAAGATACATAGACATAGCTCTCTGTTAACCAACCCAAAAACTTTAACTTCTCAATAATAATTCTAAACATTTTATTACAAGATTGTTCAAGAATTCAAGTGCACACATCTGCCACCCTGCTTCAGTGATATAAAGGCTTTCTGGGATGGTTCTTGCCCAATTCATTACAATTTTAAAATTATAATTCAATTCAGCTGGTGTACACAACTCATTCTGCATAAAATTTCAGAATATTTGATGTATTATATTTAAAATAGCAAATAGAAATTTATCCTACAAGTCATTTTCAAAATTTATGGATGACAATTGACAGCTGCTAAATGTTCTGAATCGACATCAAATTTTTCACTTTGACTTAGACTTGCACAAAAACACTCTTCTTGACTATAGCAAGATTGGAAACTGTTAAAGAGATTTTAGATTATTAGCATGAGAGTTCTGAAACTAGTATCCACTAGTGATACTTTGGCAAGTCTAATTTTGTTCAACAAACATTCAACAAAATTGACCAGACATTCACAAATGCACTCAAAAAGGTAAAGAATTATTTATTGGGCTTGTATTCAGATATCAGGAGGGGATATCGGATATACCTTACCTATACCAAAAAGTCCACGTATCAAATTTGATATAAAATCTGGAACAAAATTTTCATTTCTTATTCAGCTGATATTTCAGAACTGATCAAGTTCCCAAGCTGAATCGAAAAGCCCAGAGCACAGGCATTTCAGCCTTGTTCACGAGTGGCTTATGCTATTGCCTAATTTTACAGAATGGACTCTGAGCTGGTGGATGTAAGATAGCTTCATTGCTGAATTAAGTTAATAATAAAAGTAGAAATAAATTCTATCAACTATTGTATACAATTCTCTCACACCAGTGAGCTAAGCATTCAATGACACAAGTTTCCACTGAAATGTTTTAAGTTACTACTTTCCATTAGGAACAATAAATAATTTATTGAATCTAATCCAGTAAATCAAATCAAAGCATTTTAGTACTGGCACTACTGGGTAATATGTATTATATACTACTTTATTTACTTCAACCGCTTTATGGTAAAATTGAGAACAATCTAAATAAATTTATTCCCATCTATTACTCACTAGGTCAGAATGTCTATTCTATTGGCTTACTTTTCAAGCATGAATGGCAATTTTGTTCAAGTGCAGTGGCAATTCTACCATAGTCTATACTGACTTCCAATTTCCATCAATGACGGAAATATTGCCACAGCACTCAAGTCACCAGCCTTTAATACATAGAAGTTTTAAACTTTTAAACATTAATACAAAAGCCATCTTTGTAGGCTATGTAGCCCTCCTTCCTAAGTCCTGACATAGTGACATTCATTCATATGTTTATAAACCCTATAATTTATTACAATTCTAATTAGACAACTAGTATTATATATACAGTTTATAGTGACTGACGACTGACGAGCGTCAAATTGTAGGTCATTGGGCGATTGGCGGTATAGCGAGACCATTTAGTCTGGAGTGCCATAAACAAACGGAACTATCTACAGCTAAAAAATATTTAATTCATAATAAAAATTACTGTTAATACAAAGATTTATCGTTAAATAGAAACGATTAAAATAAGTTCTTACCACAGTTTTCATCTTCTTCTGGTCATTCCCATATTCGGCCATCGTCACGGGTCACGGCGGCAAGGAGCTTACACCGATATTCAAAATCAAGTAAAATCACCCGTCGCGTCCTTCCACCCCAGCGTGAGAGCGTCGACTGTCTGCACCGCAAACTGCAAGTCCCGTTCCTCAGACTACCGACTGCAACTGTTTCGGATGCTTGCGTGGCAATCCTGCAGCTGAGCTAAAGGATCCCATAAAATTAAAGGAACCCTGACATTGAATCTTATTGATTCTACTTCTCATCATTCGCAGACTTTTTCGATATCTTTGACTGCTTTTCAATGTATTTTTTATTGTTCGCGAACTATAATCACTACGGTACTACCTACAAATTGTCACTATATAACAGTTATTTGTTCATGAAATACCTTAAATATACTGCTAAGTAAGGCCAAATTTTGCCTTTAACTGGTGTTTATCATAGACTGATAGAGTATCGTGAAAGAATATTAACTGAGCCTTCATTATAGTACCACTAATTAGTTTTTGTTACTAATATAAAGAAATATTCGCTCACATGGAAGAAGTGTATAAAGTATAGTAACTGCATCGACACTTCTCAATACTCGAATTCATAATATAACTAATTATAATTATTAGAGATTCGGCATGGAAGGAAGTGTTACAGGTTTTACGGCATTTATTACATAAACATAACATAATGATGTCGGCGCTGACCGGCATAATGATGTAGGCCTGATGTGGCCTGTCGAACTTTCGAAGTCTAAAGGAATTAAGATTGATTCAGATGCACAAAAGTTACGCTTTTTTCTTTTCAAGCAAAACCGAAATGTAAAAATCTGTAATAACTACCTCGTGTTACATTGATAAAAAAATTATTTATATTCTGTAACCTCAACATATCCTTTTAGAATTGAAGGACTTGTCATTGATGCAGTTTCGCATAAGTTGCGTTTTGCTAGATTCCGCTGGAGAGTTCGAGTGTAAAAATGAGAGCAGTTTTGAGGTATAAAGTGATACTGGAATGAATGGTTGATGAACGTTTGGCGAGAAAAATGTATACGTGGAATATAAGGGTGAGCAAACGGGCACGTAGATTCCGTGCAGTTGTGCGTACGGTAAGTGTGGTCTGCATGAAGAATTGGTGCGCCAAGGGCCCGCTGGACCTAAAGACTAGTGGATGGTGACAATACGGGTTGCGGCTAGGATAGATTGGAATGACAAAGATAAATAAATAAGAGAGTGGAAAATAGGTCCTGAAGGTGTGAAAGCGTATGATGGAGAAAAAGAGTACTCTAAAAGTTTATTAGATGGCAGCGATGCAAAAATGTGAATGTATGTATGATAATGGTTCATGAGGTGGTCCTTCCGTTTGCGTGAGGTCGTGCGTGATGGGTGTGATTGGACGTACGATACATACAGGTGAAATGAGAGGAGGGAGGTCAAATGCTCTTTGAGTGATGGGGATGAAAAGGTATCTGTGGTGCATTTGATGGTATAAAGTTGTATGTTGTAATGTTTAATGGAGTTGGTTTAGAGAGAACAAGTGAGGAGTGGATAGCAATGATTTTTTTTTTGTCTGAAGGAGAAACTGTGATTGAGAGTGTAAAGAAATATTTCGAGAGCAAATGGAGATGGCAGAATTTAAAAAATTCTCGCGAGCTAAACATCACCGTTGGGTATTTTTAATGTATATTCATAGTTTCCTTCAAATCTGTTAAGTGATTAGAAGAATCTTGGTCACTGCAAATTTCGGCCAGTTTCACCATGTTACTCACGAATGAAGGTGAAATTGGAAAAATTTCACGAGCTAAACGTCACCGTTAGGCTCTAATGAATAAGTGTACCAAGTTTCATCGAGCAGCGTTCAATATATAGGGAGATATTCCGTGGTCATCTATATTATATGACCATGGAGACCTGCCATGAAACCGGCCGCAAAATTGTCCGAGACGTCAATGAAATAAGATACGGAAGTAACTTCTATAAAAATCAAAGCAATAAATTCGAAATCAAAGGTAGAGGATATGAGATTAGTAATGGGTACACACCGCTCAGAAATTTTTGGAATGAAACTTGGTACCTAGTTATTAACAAGACGATGAATAATACGTTTAGTAGGAATACTTTTTTCACAACAACCGTTTATCTCTCGTATTCTGGTGAGATGATGCTATCGATCATGATACAATAATAAATTAATTTTTATAAATGGAGGAACAAAAGTAGAAAATCAGGAAACATCTAAATACCATCTCACACTCTCTAACATGTTTGAGCTATATATATAAGTTTAACCATGCTCTCTAAATTATTCAGGCATATAAAAGTTACAAAATAGCTGAGAATACATTACTGATTATCGTAAAACGGATGAGTGTTGTCCGGAGCCGGGAGCATTGTGTTTCTCTGTAAATATAACACGATTTTTGGAGTCCCTTCATGAGCAAATAAAAAAAAAACAAATCTAAATTAGCGTTTGAAGAAATATTATGCGTGAAATAAGGACTCAGGGAATTTGTGTTGTCATTCGTTTTTTCAACCAATATTATTGTAGTGCGTAGTGATACTATTCTGTCTCAAAAACGTTAACTAATAACTACAATTCTCCTCGAACACTGGAACTGTACGGTAGTGGTTTTCTGCCAAAATGGTGAGTGTTGCTTAAATTCATAAGAAGGATGAAGGAAGGAATGTAAGAGACCAGAAAGTAGATGTATTTATTCATATTTCAACAAAGCCACTACAATCAATTCAAAGTATCAAACAGCAATAGGCAATTCTGCTAACTTTGGTAACTTACACTCATTCCTCAGAACTTACGTTGACAGTCTTCAAAAATAGCAAAAAAATGGTCTATTTTGTTAAAAAAAAAACTAAGGAACATCTTTCTAGCATCATCAAAATAGCTTCTTAGTTATTAATTTATGATTGAACACTATAAACTGTAATTCTGACCAGTATTAAACTAGCCTATTAGCTAGTGCATGGTTTTTATTGTCATTATTGATGAACATTGAACACTGACTAGGCCTAGTGAGTTGAGTGATGCACTAGTCTGCTGTCTGCTGAAGTGCTGAGAGGCAACTTATGGGTTATTAATGTAGTTCTTTAACTGTTCTCATAAATAAAAAAATAGCAAATAAAAACTAAGATTGTAAAAAGTTGTAAAAGTATCTATTCTTTAAAAAGAATTTAATTTATAACACTTCAAGTTTGATACCTAGCCTGCAGGGTTAAAGTTGATAGAATAACTTATTGCTTTCATTAATGATGCATTTTTTTATTTGTAGCTGAAATAATTAGGTAATGTTATTGAATCATTTGAAATTTTAAATGCCTTGCTTATTGCATATAGAGTAAATAAATCTAAAAAATTAAACTATTGGCTACATTCTTGTTATATTTAATTTTAAAAGTGAATGTAGAAATTTGTAAGAAAATATCCTCAATGACCTCAAGATACTGAAGATAGTTTTATGGAAATCAATTTATCTTCCAGATTCTAATCTTTTTTGGCCATAGCTACTATAGCCAAACTGGGATATTTAGTAGAAGCCAGAGCCAGTCAAGCCACCCGTGAATAATTAAATAATGTCTATAATTACATACTGACTATGATATTACCTGTTTCTATTGTTTTCCTGCTGTTTCTTCAAATTTCAGGGGAAAAAACATAAAAAGGTTAATTTTTGCCTGTGATTTTCAAAAACTTCATTGGAATTCATTCAAACCTGTGAATAGGCTGTGATAATGTGCTTTGTGGAAAATTATGTGCAATATTCTAAATGGTACTGAAGGAATTGGAATCTAAATAGAAATGATGATCTTGTCTTGACTTGTGGCTCATGTGAAAATCATATACATGGCTTAAGTGTCCTCTGCAGACATACCAATATGCCTCTCAACAAGTGCTGCAATATTTTATTTATTGGCTAGAAAAACTCTTACACATTTATATTTTATAAAATAAGATTTTTATTATTAATTTGACTCTTTCATAAATACCCGTAGCTCCCACTATCACTGATGCACACCGCACAAAACCACCCAATGCTGGTGGAGTTGAAGAATGGAGAGACTTATAATGGGCATCTGATCTCCTGTGACAACTGGATGAATATTAATCTAAAAGATGTCATCTGCACATCAAGGGTGAGTATCTATTCTACTCAATAAACATGATATGCATTATTGTTATTACATCACACATTTATTTGTATTTATGTTTTTTTTTGCAATTTATATATATTAAAATTTAAAATTCCAACATCCTGGTATTCTTTTCAAAAATTGGTAATTTAATTGTAAGTGTGAATCTAGTTCATTGCAATGGTACAAAGTTTTTCTAAATATATTTTAACAATTTTCAACATTTTATGTACCTATATTTATTTTTCCTGTTTAATAAATTTAAATTTACTTGAAAAACTGAAATTTAAAGGAAATTAATATCAGAAAACTATTGAATTATTTGAAATCTTCTCTGCTCTTTAATGCCCAACTTTGAATGCTTATTTTGTTTATTGTCTGATGCAGTGCACCAGACAATAAGCTGTTCTACACTTTGTACTATAATAATGTAACCTGTACTATTCACAATGCACCCTTATTTGAAAAACTATTGAATTACGTATTTGTTATTTTCTCTGCTCTTTACTGCCTGCTCTTTACAATAATAGAATGTTTTATAGGATGGTGATAAATTCTGGCGGATGCCTGAGTGCTACATCAGAGGCTCTACCATCAAGTATATGCGGCTGCCTGACGAAGTTATAGACCTAGTCAAGGAGGAGGTCGTGGCACGAGGGCGGGGACGAGGTGACCACAGAGGGCGTGGTGGTGGAGCTGGTAGAGGACGGGGTCATTACAACTCATCTCGAGGTCAGTATCTGTTATACCAGCAAAAAGAACTTATGTTTCATGGTGATCATGTTGTATGAATTCAGAAAATAGTGTTGAATGAATAAATTATATAATTAACTTGCTTGAAGTTGTGTGAATATCTTGCTAGAGACAATAAAAGTTTTCTCTTCATTTCATTATAGATATGCCCCAATTTCAAATATCAACACCTCTACATCTACCATATCTATTGTATACTGGAGATGTATTTTATTGAAGGTTTACTTTGTAACCTTCGAAATATTTTTCATTGTATTTTTTATCTTCCTCAAAAATTCTCGATAACTTCTACTTAGACAATTTTCTAATCAAAGTAATTTATCTAATTCAGAAAGATATTGGTGCATATGTACTAATTAAAATTTTACTTCCAGGAGCATTCGGTGGTCGTGGCCGCGGTGGTGGAGGTGGCAACGAGCGGGGAGGGAGAGGTGGAGGGGGTGGACGGGTAGGGGGACCGAAAAAGTTGCATCCTCAATAGTGCATCTAAAGTAGATAATTATATGATGAATATTTTGAACATTGTTGCTTCCTGCGAGAGAATATTTCAACATTAGAAATGCATCTCAAATTTCATGGTCCTTTTGTGCTGTTCTTTATGATTGTAAAAGACAATTCTGGAATTGTTAGGTTAAATTGTTAGTGATCATTGCACTAATCATTGTACTACTGAAATTGATGCGTTAAATTGTTAATGATCATTTTTAGATTGTTTCAAACAATCCAGTATTCCTAAATTTTTACTAAAATTGTTCGTCATTGTTGTGCTCATTTGATTTTTTTTAGTAAGCTCAAAAAGTATTTACAGAATTATGTAGATATTTCCTTCAGTGATGGATCTCTAAACTTTCTGCCTTATATTGAAGTAAACTAGTGTTACTTATAGCTGATGATGACTAAGTTGAATTTATTGCTTTGAAATACTCACTGTGGCTGACGTGTTAATTTTCTTTAATGCACTATGCATTTTCGTAGTTTTTGAAACTAATTAGTATGGACGTCATTTTTCCGCTACTGGAGGCGTTAAGCGTTTTTGATCATTTGAATGTCAAATTTAGTTGGTAAAATTTTTTGTACCTTGACCAATGATCTCTTTTTTCCTATTTTGAGTTTTTTTAACCTCTAAGAAATAATTAAGCTTGAATTCAGAATTAAAAATACTTTGCTTAATGTAATCGATCAGTGGCCAAATGGTATTTCCTGCTTTCTTCTTAAAACTGATGAATTGATCCTATTCCTCCAGTACGTACTCCTGATTTCTTGCTGTTTTATCTCCGTAGAAATGTTCAGTTGATTAGGTACCTCATTTGACAATTATTTAATTTTGATTCAATTTCTCTTGAACTTCTTGCCAAGAGACCTTAACAAACAGCAAGAAATCTCCTGATTTCTTGCTGTTTTATCTCTGTTGAAATGTTCAGTTGATTCGGTACCTCTTTTGACAATTATTTAATTTTGATTCAATTTCTCTTGAACTTCTTGCCAAGAGACCTTATCCAATTTCTGATGTTCTTTTAAGCCTTTTCAAACGTCTAGGCAATCTTGTGTGCCTGTTGCAAGCACCCATTTTCTTTTCTTGTTGTTTTTAGGTAATACTTAGAGGTTATTGAGTGCTTGCATTAAATGGTTCTATGTGCAAAATGGCTCCTAGGAAGCAGAATTGAAATAACCCAAACTTATAACCAAGAACAAGCGCCCTTATTCTCCCTGTATGATATTTGGTGATTATGTCATGAGTGATGGCTTGGGCACAACCGCAGGGCAGCACTGCAGTTGCTGTGTTAAGGGACATCTGCTGTCGTGACAGTCCCTCGGTCCCTCAGTCACGACTTTTTATTTAGCTCTCTTTTGTCGTGATTTTAGTCACGACTTTTATTTAGCCGAACTGACTTTCAGCTAAATAAAAACTGACTTTCNTGTCTCTTATACACATCTAGATGTGTATAAGAGACAGGACCAATGGTCTAGTTAGATCTGGCTCCTTGATTTAAATAGTTATTTTATTTCATTTTATTGCCGCCACACCGATAAATGGTTGCAAAAGTCAAGACCACGTTTGGTAAAAATACAATATGGTTCACTCGTTGCTACTGTAGTTCCCTCGACACTTTAAGGAGACGAATCGCGGATCATTGTTATTTCAAGGACAGTGCATCATTGTTATCATTTCGAGGACCGCGCATCATTGTTATCATTTCAAGGATCGCGCATCATTGTTATCATTTCGAGGACCGCGCATCATTGTTATCATTTCAAGGATCGCGCATCGTTGTTATTATTTCAAGGACCGCGCATCGTTGTTATCATTTCAAGGACCGCGCATCGTTATCATTTCAATGAACGTGCATCGTTGTTATCATTTCAAGGACCGCGCATCGTTTTTATCATTTCAAGGACCGTGCATCATTGTTATCATTTCAAGGACTGGGCATCGTTGTTGTTATCATTTCAAGGACCGCGCATCGTTGTTTTCATTTCAAGGACCGCCCATCGTTGTTATCATTTCAAGGGCCGCGCATCGTTATCATTTTAATAACCGTGCATCATTGTTATCATTTCAAGGACCGCGCATCGTTGTTATCATTTCAATGACCGTGCATCGTTGTTATCATTTCAAGGACCGCGCATCATTGTTATCATTTCAAGGAACGCGCATCATTGTTATCAATCACAAGGAGCGTACATCGTTGTTATCATTTCAAGGACCGCGCATCGTTGTTATCATTTCAAGGACCGTGCATCGTTGTTTTCATTTCAAGGACCGTGCATCGTTGTTTTCATTTCAAGGACCGTGCATCATTGTTATCATTTCAAGGATCGCCCATCGTTGTTGTCATTTCAAGGACCGCGCATCATTGTTATTTCAAGGACCGCGCATCGTTGTTATCATTTCAAGGACTGCGCATCGTTGTTATCATTTCAAGGACCGCGCATCGTTGTTATCATTTCAAGGACCGTGCATCGTTGTTGTAATTTCAAGGAACGCGCATCATTGTTATCATTTCAAGGCCCGTGCATCATTGTTATTATTTCAAGGAAAGCTCATCATTGTTATCATTTCAAGGACCGTGCATCGTTGTTATTATTTCAAGGAAAGCTCATCATTGTTATCATTTCAAGGACGCGCATCGTTGTTATCATTTCAAGGACCGCGCATCATTGTTATCAATCGCAATGACCGCGCATCGTTGTTATCATTTCAAGGACCGCGCATCATTGTTATCACTCGCAAGGACCACAGCTCGGCTGAGATGACCTCAGCAACAGAAGCAGTCACAACTATAACGCATGATTAGGAAATAAAATTAAATTACTTGCTCGGGTTTATATTCAAGTCAAAACGACTCTATACTTTGCATTTTCACCCGCAAATTTTATCGATGGTCCATAATGTGCTTACAAAAATCATTGTTAATTAAAAATAAAGAAATAACGGTACTTCAAATAAATTCTGAAATTCTGTACAATTTTTATTCATATTTCATTGCTGATAACAGCTATTGTTATTCCGTGCAAAGCTTGAAATGGTTATTTTTTACATGGTACAGGATAAAGTTATAATAAGTTAAAAAACGTTATTTCTGCACATTATTATAACATGCATTCCGCTAAAAACGCCGCCGCCATGCTGACCAGAACAGCGAGCCATACAGCGCGTACGGTGCTGTCCAAGTTCTATTCTTCAGTCGCGGTGAGTGCCTTTTGCTTTACTGTTATTAATCGCAAGCTTCTGAGTTCAGATTTATTTTCAAATATTGATATAGAATTATAGATTAATAATCAATTATTAAGATACACTATTTAATTTTTTCCAGAAGTTTACGTAATTTTCACTGTATGTACTGAACGAAATACGACAGGTCTTAGAAATTATGCAATAAAAAAATCATACTGGAGGTCTAAAATTTGAAGAAACTCAATATCAGGAACCAGGAACCTTGGTCTAAACAATCTAGGTATTTTCAGAAGCTTTATGATCTTTCATTTAAAATATTGTTTTTATTTTAACTTTCGTATGGAAACTCATGTCGTTAGGTGCTCTTATAGCCAAACCAAACGTCCTCTGTACATGCTTCAATACCGAAACTATACATTTGTAAATTCCTTTGTATTTTTAAAGATTTCTTCTTTCCTCCAAATACCAAACAACGGTTTTTTTGGATATTTTAATATTCAAGTCTAACTTTTTTAAATGCTTCAATACCCAAAAGGTCCAAAGATTCTTTTCTTTATTATATTACATAATATGAAGTATAAGATATAATATTCTTAACACAATAAAAAAAAATGTGAAGTGTTTGATATATTCCTAAATTATCGTTTTTATACCTCATCATCCAAAACCACCTTTGGTTATTGTCTTGACTAGCCAAAAGATACGTTAACTGAGGCACAAAAGAGAGCAGCTGCCTACCTAGTGGTAGGCAGGGTGGCCCAGTGGTTAAAGTTCAGAGTACCAAGATTGGCGCAGAGAGGCGCGGGTTCGATCCCAGCTCTGTGTAAAAAATGAAGTTAGTTTTCCTTCAAATTTCAAAACGAGGGTTGAAAGTGGAGTTCCGTACTAATTTTGATCCGTTCCTGGCTTTCTTCAGTCATCCGACGTTATTTACAAAATTATTATTTTGATACGGGCTGACGCGAGTCGAAATGATGGGATTCCAGATAACGGATTCTTAATTATCAGTTATTATCTCGAGTGGTTAAGATCGCCAGATTGTAGATAAGAGTATGAGTTTCGAAACCCACAACAAACCATGAAAATTCTTGTTAAAATCGGCACGATGGCCGGGTGGTTAAGAATCAAGTTGACACCGCTCTATCATATTATTTATACCGAGGAATGCCGGGTTAACCTGCCAGTAGGTAAGTTAATTATCATTTATAAGGGTTAATTTAGTGATGGTGCTGTGAAGTTCCATAACCATTGGCCGAAATGTAATTTCATTTTATGAGTCACCTTCAAAATTTGGATGAAACGTATTGACTCTCTAAAGCTGATTATTGACTAAAGTTGAGCAGGATGGCACAGTGTTAAGAGTTCAGAGTACCAAGATTGGAGCAGAGAGGCGCGGGTTCGATCCCAGCTCTGTGTGCCAGTTTCTGGTCAGAATCGGCAAGGAGGCCGGGCGGTTAAGCACAGCAGAATTGTAGCAGTGAGTTGCGAGTTCGAGACCGCAAAAAGCTGTGAATGTTCTGCGATGTTAAGGATCGGCAACAGGCCTACGGCCTAATAAACGCTGAAATTGCTATTATTATTATTATTATTGTCTAGCAGACACCTCGCTACGTGCCTCGTCGGGCCGTCATGTATGTGCCCGGCAGCGACCAGCGCAAGATCGACAAAGTCGCTGCGGTGGCTGCGGACTGCGTGGTCCTGGACTGCGAAGATGGTGTCGCACTCAACCAAAAGGTGAATTTCCATAGTGGTATATGAGGGATTTAATATTTGCACTGTTAATTTTTAATTTGCTGATGTGCTATGTTGCGGAAAATGAGGGACCTTACAATTGCACTGTTCATTTTTAATTTGATGATGTGATTCAAGGTGGCATATGAGGGACTTTTTAGTTGCACCGTACATTTTTAATTTGATGATGTGCTTTATTGTGTAATTTCCAAAATTCGTGTGTTGTGTGCTTTTCGCTTTAATCATAAAACTGCCCGACACACGTTTTTTTGGGGCGAACCATAATTTATTTTCTACTTTTTAGTCCACACGAAAAACGTGTTTTTTTTTTAATTTTTTTATGTATTTTATTAATTTTCTTCATGATTTCACTAATTACTATCTTATGTATGATAATGTTGGTATTCATGATACTCTGCTGGTCTACTCATGGGATTCAGAAAAGGAAGGGCAGCAAGAAAGTCTCTTTTGCCACTCCTGGTGAACTCCGTAGCTTTGCCGTTTCCCTTTGTGGACGAGTTACGCTGATAATTCCGTCAGAATTACGGAAAAATTGTAGTCAACTTGACCATTGCAATTATTTTGTGTATATTTCTTTTTAATTAAATCCTTGTAAATGGATCGAGCCTTTTGCCCATCTTTTTAGTTTGAAGAGAAATTTAGTTGATGAAAGCTACTTCCAAGTTCTATTGTCTTTTGATATCATTTTAGTGAATTAATTTACACTGTAAGCAATTTTTAATTTCACAGTACCGCAGTTTATCGCGGTAGATTATTGTTCAGATTCCTCAAAATATTTCCTGTGCTACAATGAAATTATAAGAAGATATTATCATGCTATATCTAACGCCATGAAACTTATCTGAAATTCCCTCCTCCTACATCACCTACGTTTCTTGCTACCCCATAGATTTTTTAGGCCATTAATAATACTTACTAAATTATAAGCTCTTCGTAACGCAATTTGGTGCTAATCCATAAATTTTTAGGCCAATTAGAATACCTACTAAGTGATAAGCTATTTGTTACACAATTTGGGGCTATAGACTTCAAGAGCTATAGACTGACTAAATTATAGACTATATAAAACTAACACCGAGACTGAAGGATATTTTGATTTCGAACCTTTAAAATAAACTTCTTATTAATTTCGTCATTAACATTAACATTTTTATTCATCAGTGTCCTGTATTTTTTCATTTCGATCAACTTATTATTTCTGTATTTATTCGAAATGAAACTTGTTATTTGCTTATTTTTTTACAATTTTATTATTTATTACTCAATTCGTTTCCCAGGAAGCTGCTCGCAACACCATACGAGCAACGCTGGAGAAGAAGAGGTCTTTGTTTGCTGGCAAAGACTGCAGTGTGCGCGTGAACGCCGTCAGTAGCGACCTCTGGAAGGACGACCTAGCATCTGTGCTGGCATCTCAACACCTCCCGACCACGCTGCACCTGCCCAAAGTTGACTCCACTCGCGACATTGACATGGTCAATCAATCATTGATATTGTTATTTACTTTATTAGTAAATAATACCCAGCTTTATTAGTAAATAAACCCAGCTTTATTAGTAAATAATACCCAGGTTATAATTGTATAATAATGTAAATATTTTGTAATTCCAAATTAGTCGCGACTTCGACGTGGTCAATCTATCATTGAAATTGTTGTGTATTTTTTGTATAATAATGTAAATATTTTGTAATTCCAAATTAGTCGCGACTTCGACATGGTCAATCTATCATTGAAATTGTTGTTTATTTTTTGTATAATAATGTAAATATTTTGTAGTTCCAAATTAGTCGCGACTTCGACGTGGTCAATCTATCATTGGAATTGTTATGTATTTTTTGTATAATAATGTAAATATTTTGTAATTCCAAATTAGTCGCGACTTCGACGTGGTCAATCTATCATTGAAATTGTTGTGTATTTTTTGTATAATAATGTAAATATTTTGTAATTCCAAATTAGTCGCGACTTCGACATGGTCAATCATTCTATATGTCCGTGTACAATTTAATTTTTTATGACAGAATTGTTCAAATGATATCTAATTTTCCGCTGTTCTCTTGCCTCCATGGTTGGCGGAGGGTATAGGAGTGCAATAATCCAAATCAAGCGCTCAGAGAAGTGAGGGTTGGAAGCGGAACCGGCGTAAACTTTGTCTGTTTCTTCATATGGTGCCCTCGAAACATGGGGGAATACTACTTAATGGCCCCATTTGGATAAAACAAATCTTGTTCCTTGTTAAAAATACTTTGATATTGTCGAGCAAAGCATTGCTCAGCGCTAAATCGATGGTAGGCTATTTTTACACAATTTATCCTCGTGAGCAGCAGTATCCCAATCATTTAAACTACAGCCTTACTACTAAATCAAGAAAGACAACACGGGACAGGCGAATTTTTCACTCCATTCCTCACTTTCAGCGAATCTTACCTTTGCAAGCTACCTTCTGAAGGGAACAGTGTTATTTGTTTATTTGTTAGACGTTTTAGAATGCACATCAATTCAACCGCCTTGTAACTTTAGTTTATTTCACAGTTCGCCAGTGAGGTGGTAAGACTACTGGAAGGACGTCATCTGGAGGAACCTTTACGAGTGTTCCTCTTCTGCGAGTCCGGACGGTCGTTGCTGCGGCTGGCAGAGCTCTGCGAACACGGGCTGGGGCTTCCGCCTCCCCTCCTGCTGGATGGCTTTGTCTTCGGGTCTGACGATTACTGTGCTGATATCGGTAGGGAAAATAGGAGATTTGTCATCGTGACAGCAGATCATTCATTCAGTTGTTCATTCTTATTTTAATGTGATACGTGCCATTTCCATGAAACAGTAGACTAAGAAAGTGGAATGATATTCTTTCATGTTTGAGCAGACTGCTCTGGAAGCCAGTTTCAATGTACAAAAAAATGTCTTGTACCGCATTTATTTCAGGTATGACGCGCTCAAGCTTAGCGCGCGAGCTGCTGTACGCAAGACAAAAGTTTGTATCCGTGGTGCGATCCTTCAGACTACAGGCCATCGACCTTGTTTACATCGACTATAAAAGTGATTTTTCTCTTTTCGCTAGTTTTTAATTGTTACTATAAATTATCTAATGTTTTAAATCGAGTGTTTTTTAAGACGTGTGACAATCCATGTTGTGGCTAATGTGTAGGTATTTGCATAAACAGAGCTTTCCAATGTTGCTCGTGAGTTCATCCTTGAACTTTATAATGGTTAGAAATATGTGTTTATTTATTACTGATGAAAATGAACCACTCTTTCGACCAACTTAGAGAAGATTTGACGAGCCCCTTTTTCAGTATTTGTGAATCTACTCTTTGTGACTGCTAATACTTGTACCAAATCAACGGTTTTGATAAAAGTATCATCAAATTTACTTGAAGTTGCTTTGCAACAGGGTGGCCCAGTGGTTAAAAGTTCAGAGTACCAAGATTGGCGCAGAGAGGCGCGGGTTCGATCCCAGCTCTGTGCGCCAGTTTCTGGTCAGAATCGGCAAGGAGGCCGGGCGGTTTAGCACGGTAGAATTTGAATCAGTGAGTTGCGTAAAAGTGATTTTTCTCTATTCTGTAGTTTTAAATTGCTACTTTAAATTATGTAAAGTTCTAACTCCAGTGTTTAAGACGTGTGACAATCCAGGGTTTGGCTGATATGTTCCAATGTTGCTCGTGAGTTCATCCATGAACTTTTTAAAAATTTAAAAACATTTGTATTGATTATTACTGACGAAAATGAACAACTCTTTCGAACAACTAAGAGAAGATTTGATGAGCCATTTTCTCAGCATTTATGAATCTACTCTCACTTTGTGACTGCTAATACTTATGCTAAATGAACGGTTTTGATAAAAAGTAACTATCATCAAATTTACTTGAAATGTTTCTTGCAGATCTGGCTGGGCTAGAAAGACAGAGTGTAGAAGGCGCAGAATTTGGTTTCACCGGCAAACAGGTGAGGTTTGGATTTATGTGCACCTAGGAAATATTAATTGTGTTTTGTATTCAATATCTAAGTGTAGTGCGTAGCTAAATTCGTCTATAATAAAATTGAACTTCATCAAAACTGACTTAGGCATGCTTCACAATTTCCAGTCAGTACGTCTTTTAATTTAAATTGAATAGTGTTTTTCTCTTTATGTAATTTGAAATAAGTTGTTACGTCATGAATTGGAGTTACATATGTATGTTGTTCGCGGAGCAATGCTCGTTTCAAAGGTACCACGTTGTAATAACTACATTTTGTGTATAAACATGATTAATTCAACGTTCAAATGCAAGTGATTATATTTTACAAACTATTTTTTCCGCCTGCCAAGCTTCCCATATTAACGAATCCCTTATTTTTTACCGAGGTTATTCACCCATGCCAAGTGGATATTGTCCAGCGCGCTTTCTCTCCTTCACCGAAGCGCGTCCAGTGGGCTAGAGGGCTACTAGAAGCGTACGAGAAACATCAGACACAGGGAGCTGTTAGTCCTTTTAAAATTCGAAATTAATTTACAAGTATACTACTTTTGCTACCAACAAAACTCTAGTTTGCAAAAACTCCAATGAAATAAACATAGTCAACGGTCAATATATTTGGCGTCTAAGCGCTAATCACGCCGTAGTAGCTATCTTCCTATATTGTGCTGTAGTTTATCTTCGATATTTCTCTGTGCAGGGGGCTTTCACATATCAAGGTTCCATGATCGACATGCCGCTTGTCCTGCAGGCCCGCAATGTGATCGCCACCAGCGCCGCTCAAAGCTCCTCTACACACACTGACGGAGACTTGCGCGCACCCTCTTACAGCTCTCCTTTGGCTTAGATGTCATTCATATTTCACGCATTACTTAGAAGACCGCAAAATCTGTGAAGCTAGCAACAGGATTTTAACGCTGCTGCAATTTCAAGTAGGGATTTTGATTTACTTCGCCGGAATCATTGCTGCGCATTTTTCCGATCATTACCATTAATGATCATTCTTGACAATGTTAACGGTCATCAATTTTTTCGTGATCAATCGAAATCTTGACCGCCGTGTAAAAATTGGTTGCATTGTGATAGCAACGCATCACCAGGAGCTTAGATGCGAAGCTGAAGTATTAATTTATATAGAGGGCCTAAATCTCTGTGATGAATTCACGAATGTAACGGTAATACAAGCACTCCCGTTCGAGATTCCGAACGAGTATTAGATTTTTTTTTTGTTGACATCGTTGCGTTTCAACTAAAATGCATTCAATGAAGCATAATTGACAAATCAAGGATTCGCTTTTTTGTCAACTGTACAGAAATGCGATAAGAAGACAAATTCATAGTGATCCATTGATTATAAATTTATAACCTCAAGATCATTTCAACCTCAAACGATTGTCACAGCAATTACATTTATAGCTCACTGAAAAAGGAAAATGATGAAGCAAAGTAACATTACTTTGTAATTGAAGAAAATTAGAGCTAAGTGTTAAAATAAAATAGCCATTGAACATGGTACGACTGTCAGACTTTTTACGTCCAACAATTAGATAAAGCTTTTAAGTGGGTTCCAGTGTGGGATCGGTTTAGCACTTGGTCATTCCTTTCACTTGGTGTCCGTGATTACAGATGAATCCTAATTTAGACGTTAATATGGCCTTCATTTTTTTACACAAGACCTGGTATCCATGGTTCCATAGATCAAAAACAACTTAATTTGGATACGAGACGAAACACTATACAATGCCGAAAGAATACGATTCAGCCAAGAGAAGTTACGTTTTTAACCGATCGGCTGAAGAAAGTGTATTAATACAAGCAACAGAGCCAACGCAGCAATCCAGTTAGTTGACGTATGCGGGACGCACGTCTAAGTTTCTTTACGGCGACGCGAGCTTCGTTTCTTGTCATCACGATCCAGCTCGACGACTTCAGCATCAACCTGTAGGTGCATTCAACGTCTTACACTAACTCCGATAAATATTGTAGAATTTTTTGTTATTGGTCATATTATATTGCGTTTCGTCATTGTGAAGCGTGTCGAGATATACAGTTAATAAATACTTCTAGACGCTTACGCTGAATTAATTTCAACGAGAATGCCATTAAATTCAACTTGACATTAGTTATTGGAATTAATCGACAAATTATTGGCAGCATATAAAAATAAATTTTACTTAATTAAATATACTCAAAAATTACCAAAATATTTTTGCTGCAAGACATTTTTCAACAATGGAAAGAATGACAATAGCTTTTAAATTCAACACTAATTTGTTAGGAATATTTAGTTCATTTCATTAGCCCGACAATATAATATATATCAATTTACCTGCTCAATGGGACGACCATTGCTGCGCCTGTCACCGCGTTGTCGCTTCGGGTCTCCGTCCACAGCCTCGTCCACCGACCGTTCCTGCAGGGAGGTATTCTATGAAAGGTGTTTCATATGTTTAAGATGGAATGTTTAATTGTTTTATAACAGTTATATCCAGAGCAACCTAGGGGAAACTATTTTATTGCACGTATTTCTACTGGGAGCCTTTTTCTCTAGCAACCAATTCTCAATAAAACAGGTTCCCCTAGGTTGCCCTGGATGTAACTGTTAGAAAACTATTCTATAATAGTTTTATAACAGTTTGATAACTGTTGATCAGCTCTAAATATCAGCAAAATATAAAACAAAAGCAAAGTTTCACAAACTTTTGGATCCAATATGATATGCGATTTGTAATAATAATCAATTAAATAATTGATCAACTTTGAACAATCATTTTTATTTTCTACAGAATTAGTTTCTAATAAATACACAAAACAAGAACAAAACTACCGATCGTCATCTTGAGATTTTAGACACGGATCAACGGAAGCCCGATTGTGATGCATATGCGAAAAACATTGTAGTAACAAAATTTAAAAAGTAATGCAATATTAAGTAATACCTATAGATTTTTTTTTAAATTACTACGTTGTCTTGTAAAATTGAAACATTCGGAATGAAAATTTTTCACTGAAAACTTAATCCGTCCGTGACATAGACACTATAGGATAGGTTAACAAGCTATAAAATACATCGCTAGTGCAATGCTGTAAGGACAGTTACCACACTAATAAAAATAATGATGTTTTTGCTTTTCAAATGAGTTTTAGACAGCTCCCTGTCCACGGCCACGCTAACTTGCTGCCTCAAAATCATCCTCCCATGACAGCAGGTAACTTCCATGGGAACTTCCTTCCAACTTCCATGTCGGGCATAGCAAGTTGTTCTACCCACTGGATCACGGGTAGGATCACATATTTCACAAACAAATAATACCCACCCTTTTGCGCTCCTTCTTCCTTTTGTTGGGCGAGTCGTCTTGAGGTTGTTTGACGCGGGCGTGGGGATCATCATTATTCTGTAAAGTAAAGTAAGGCTGACAGTGAGCGACGGAGAAGCCAGGCTCGCCCAACATCGCCGCACACACTAAAACTCGACCACCGACGCTCTCATCATGATGAGTCTTGCGTGCATGTCCTCGCCAGCACATACATGCTGCGAAAATAGACGTAGGTTACGCCACTGCAACAGACGAGCTGGCGAATAATATTTCAACTAATAAAATTAGACGTTTGTTGTTGCTTTGTAGCTGAATAGCAAACATTCGAATTCTTGGTAAATTATGAAGCAACTGAAACATGAAATGAATGACAGCATTTTTGAAATTGGCCATTGACTTGACTGATTTCAGTGTAATTTAGTCAACTAGGGACTAGAAGTCTTCTGCATACCATTTCTCACTCAAATCCGCCACGCTCCTCGTTGTTAAAACAAACACGAAGACAATAATTACTTTGTTACTAGAATAGGCTTTTTTGTTGAACAACTACCTACCTGAAATTTGATTCTTGGCGCCAATGATCAACTAAAAACATCCTTAAGCTGACACCAGCAGATGAAAACACGTCCGCTGCTGCTTGGAAGTAGGCAACTCTCAAAAGTCAGTAGCAGGGACAACCGAGTGTCTTACCGAAAAGCACCAGAGCGCGTCAAGACAAAGTCAACCTTCTTACCTGAGAATAGCAAGCATGACCTACCATAAGATCCCTCGTCGCTCAGAGCGTCACTACATCAGCGCGTGTCGCCACCCTCTTGTGTTGGCTCCTTCTGCGGCCGTCCTTGCGTCGAGCTTTATTCGTTTGATTCACATGTTCACGTAACACCAAGTGTTGTCACAGTTCTCATGATGGCCAAGTGCAACACTACCACGTCAGAACACCACAATAAGCTATGCTAATGCCAACGCATTTCCGTATTTTCATTTAATTATTCACTATTATTTACAAACGGCATAGATACAAAGCCTAAAATTTCTTTGGCCACCAATCACTCTTTGAGTTCATTTATTACACATAACCAGTCAATTTAAAACTTTGCAGGAATACGAATCTCACTTTTGATTTTTAAAAAAATATTTCCGTAATTTATTAGAAGGATGCGATGACGATGTAAAATAAACAAATTTCCGATGACAGACGACGACCAAGATGAGGGAAGAGAGGGCGGTGATAGGCGGCAGTTGCAAGAGGGGTGCCGTGGGCCCCTGCACACTGCAGTGCACAGCAACGCATGCGGTGCAGCAGCGCAATCCTGTACACGTTAACATACCAACTCAGATTGAGCAGTGCTGCCCATACTGACCTTCCCAGAACCATCCGTCTTCTGCCTCTTGCTTTCTGCAAATAAAATAAAAGGTCTTGTAAAATTACATTGTTGTGCTGGCTCTTACCTCAATATGCAAACTGCGAACTAAAAATTGAATAATAAATGCCAAACATGTATGAACATTTATAAGAGATAGTATGAGTTAAGTAGCTAATAAGTAAGCAGTTTATTTAGAATATTCATCATCGGGAAAAAAGCTTGTTCTAGGTTAATAAGGCTTTAAAAGCTGAAAGGAAAGCAAGGAAATTTCCCTGAATATTTATTGAACGTGTTCATGTTTGATGTTCACAGCGCACATATGGAACACTAGCATACGTGCCACTAAGCTTAAGATTCATTTGAGAGAAGCACTAAGGTACAAGATAGAGACGAAGTTCAAAATGGTAAGCAGGAGACACTCACTGCGCAGGGAGTCGCTGTCGTTGGTTGACTCGTCGCTGTCAGGGCCCACTTCCTTCACATCGTCATCGTCAGCATCAGTCTGATAAAGATGTTGAAGTAAAAAAAAATTATTTTTCAAACCATCTTATGGCACTGCAATAATAAGAGATTAATGGGTGGAGTTTCAGTGAGCAACAACAGCTGTTTGGAGCAACATAATGACCATAAAAAGGACAAAATTATGACCGACGGAAACGCTAAAATTACTTGCTACTGTATAGCAAATCATCTAACATTTCGACAAGGCAACCAACCTGCAAATAAATGTATTTATACAATAATTGCCCTCTACGCATTTAATTTCCTTATTCTAGACTTTTTATTGTTCACGAAAAAGTAAGTGCAGTCATTAGTTTTAAGATTAGTTTTAAGTAAAAGTGGATTGTATGTTCGGGTTGTCACAGTTGGAGCACAAACCTTATTTCTTTTGGCGTCTTTTCGTCGAGAATCAGCATCGTTCTGGTCATTGGTATTGTTGTCCAACCTGACAGGAGAGTGTTTTAATTAGAAAATTAAGGAAATCATTTATAGAATTTACTTCAGGGGATTGAAAAACATTTGTTATTAGTAATGCAAGCTTTTCCTGTGACAAACTTAGTACTAATAGAATTGATGGCAAGCAGACTAGTGCGTTTCCGGAGTTTCTGGGTCACAAGCAAAAGAATTCATTATTGCTTAACATGTACCTACCACAAGGTAACTAATCCAGGCATGTATAATTGTGTAACCTAATAGAGTATTTGTGTTATGTTACCAGCACTATTACATTCAGAAGACTAATAGCTGAGTAGGACGTTTCATGGACACGTCAAAACTAATCCACGGCTAAAATAAGGTAGAAAATCATTTTTAGCTACATAGTGCATGGCGAGATAATGAACACACCAATCAATCAGCAATGCTACAACAGCAATGCTACACCAATCAATTATTCTTTGCTACAACAGTTCTGCTTACTTGCTGCTGTCGTTGGTGGAGCTGTTGTGGTCGACTTTCTTGTCCTCTTCCGATCCCTATAAAAGAAGACTTTCTAATAATTTCACAATACAAAAATGAAATAATCACCCAATTCAATTAGGCCACTATTAAACTGTGTATTCAATTGAATTCAGATCCTTAGCTAATGGAATTTTGTTATAAAAATGATTTTCCAAATGAAAGGGCAACGGTGAAAAACATGTAGTGGCTGGCCCAAAAGTTAAAAAAATATCTTTCAACAGGAGACTACAAATGATTACGGAGACTATGAATTAGGAGTATTCGGTATTACATTCAAGAGACCTTCGACGTTTCATTGCAAAGATTTCAATTTCAGGATTAAAACAAATACTAGTCAGTTATACCTCCCAACCTCAGGCTAATCGCCGTTGTTGACAACTTATGCGACAACCTATACTGACACTTGTTCTAATATAAAATAAACTTTATATTCAAGCTAGAATTTAGGCTCGATCACAAAGCCGCCAATAAATTCAAGAGCACCCGTCAGGTCTTTACTGAAACCATCAGCAAGATAAATACTTAATATACTTAATAATAGAATAATAATCTTACCTTAGGGTCGACGCCGTTGGTGGCAGGTTCACCGCCCTGCTGAGGAGGTCGCTTCTCGTCCGGCTTGCGCACCTGATGGAAGTCTTTCTCTTGCAAGAGCTTGGACTTCTTGGCCCTCAGACGGCCTGAGTAGCTATTAGCCAGCACGTAGAGATCGTTGCGGTTGTTTTTCTCGTCTTTCTTCACCTGAAATACAAATCAGTATTAGTGGATTACAGAACGTATGAAATTTAGTTCCAGCAAAACAATCATGCACGTATATGTCAATATTTTAGGTTGACCATGCATATGCAAACTAATTTGGACTTTCAAGCTGAATTAACGTTGACAAAACGTTTTTCAATTAAATTAAGTCGCTATCAACGTTGTTTCTACGTCATTTACTTGGAGGGAACGTATTAAAAGTTTCACATGCTTCACATGCATTGGTTAGAAGAACAACAAGTTTAGTCATAAAATTAGAAGTATAAGAAACTTGCACTCATAGGCTGTGGAGAATACATAATTCAGACTTGATCTTCCTCTCTTTATAAAATCTATATAAATGCCGTGCAACTACTACTACCTGGAATAATATTTCAGCCATAAAACAAATATTGCAGAAAAAAAAACGTTCAACAAATCCCAGATTACGTTCATGATAATAACTCTATTGATTTGGTAATTTCGTTTGAAGGTTTTTAACACAAAAAGTTTATTATTAATGGCATCAGCAACGATGTCTGACGAATTTATGAAATTAAAAGAAATGAAGTTACTTAGAAATCAAATACGAAATTCCAGCTTTTTCTATAACTTTTAACAACTAATGACAACCTTACCAACAATGTTGTAAAAGGCGAAGCACAATGTCTCTCAAGCCAGAATCTCTTCACTGACATGATCAACTTTCAGTCTCACTTGCGTATTTCCAAGATGAGCTCAACAGAAACTTTATATTACGTATTAAGATAAACTGACATTTTCTGACAAGTATAGAGTGACAATCTATACATTATATATTCAATTAAATAATTCACCCCAGAAAGTACGCTGCTGAGATTTGATGCCCATTGAATAGTCTTAGTACTGTACTGTCAATAAAGAAAAGTTATAAGTATTAATACATTTATGTAATAAATATTGTCCAATTTTGAAGTTCCTCTTTTAAATAAAAACCGTTCACTTGCACGGGTATTACAAACTAACCCCCCTATGAATTCATTTCTAATGCCGAAATCAAAATTATGGACTCGCGATTGAAGGCATTAGGCGTTGTGAGAAGAAGATTGGATTGTACCTTTTCTATACGCTTATCAATGACGTTGGCAAGGTTTACGATGGCAGGGAAGCAAGTCAGGATGCTCTGCAGCACTAAGATTGCGTTGCGGATCTGGATGTAGTCGCCACTTTCAAGGCAAGTCACCAGGGCCTGAAAAACGACATTATCTGCTGCATAAAAAAACGTACCAAAGCGTGATGATTACATTTATTCAAATTTAAATTGTTTGAATTAATAACGCTGAAAATTTCATCATAATAGAATAGAGAGTTTTGTACGAGATTAATAAAAATTATTGAACAAGTGGTGTTAAACGTTCATTCATGCCTGAAGCAGTCACTGCCTGTATTGTAATTTCTTTGCAGTTAAAACATTTATAGAGGACAGATCAACGATTCAGCACTGAGGACTAGAAGTTAAACTCACTTTTGTGATTTTGAAGTGCCATTTGTGAACCACATGTCGATAGTTCTCGTAGTCAACATAATCATTGGACTCCATCTTGGAGACCCTGAACCTTGTGACAAAGCCTGGGAACTTGGCGCACTCTCGTTCGTAGTTGTCAGAAGAAGAGTGCCAGTGCATGACCATCTGAAGGGTGCCGTGCAAAAACTGGCCGTAGCGGTGCGCTTCTTGCTCGGTGCATGATGCCACCGTGTATGTGATGTCGCAGAACATCTGTGTACAAGTATCTATTACAATCGGGTTATTCCTGCTGCTCCAAAATAAATTGTTGCCACAGTGAACGTAATGTTGTAGAACATCTGCGTACAAGTATCTACTACAATTGTGTTATTCCTGCAGTTCTAATATAAATGGTTGCAACTGAGTACCTATGTGATGCCGCAGAATATCTGCAGACAATAAAATATTGAAATCGTGTTATTTCTGCAGCTCCAATCAAAATTAGAGGTACCATGAATGCGATGTAGCACAAGATCGATTGTAAGTATTTATCACAAGCGTGCTACATCAACAGCTTCAGTCCAAATTATTGTTAACGTGTACGTTATCTAGCACAACATCGAATGAATGTATATATTACAAACATATTATGCCTGTCCCTACTTTCAAAAGATAAGCCCCTGTGTAAATGATATTGCAGAATATTATGAAAAAGCATTAGTGTCACGTTCAACTACCGTAGTCCTTAAGAGCAAATTGAACATTATAACTAAAATGTAGCAGAATGACAACAAATAGCTCCAGATTGAGCAACTAAGTCACTCACTCTATCACAGAAGATGAGAGTTGAGAAATTCGGCGTTTTCAGTTCGTGCATCATCTTCACAAACCTGCAACGGGAAAGTAAAATTTAACATCAAGAAACAGAAAAATCAGTTTACGTGATGCCAGTTTTTTAGTCAATTTATTGAGTACTTCATATTGGTTTAACACATTACTAGTAAGAGGAGTATTTATATAGCATTTATATCAAATACTAGAAATGTTATGGTAGGAAGCTCAGTACCGTAAAAAATAAGGAAGACCATTTATTTAATCAAGAAATGAGTCAAATTTAATAGATCAAAATTGTAATTACATTAATTTTGAACATGAATGACTATGCTATTCATTTTGTTGTTTTTCAACGAGTCTACTAGAGCTCATCAAAGAAAATAGAAGCTTTGATTTTTATCATGGTTTTTATCTAATGAAATTCACATTCGATGTAAAAAAGAGGAATGCCAGTTATGGGCTAACCGTGCACAATAGAGAGCATCGAGTGTAGTGAAGGTGCAGCGCGGGAAAAGGCAGAGCTGCAAGAAGGCCGTCACTGTGTCGTTCTTAGGCAGGCACGCAACCCGCTGCGTGAACCAACGTTCTTTTTCCTGAAAAAAATAATAATTTCAATGCCCACTTGAAGTTAGGAGCGCGAGTATAAAACGTGAATAAGTACGATTCAGTCATGAGTGCATAGCAGATAGCAAGCAACGACTTTTGACTTCCATTAATTGTGAAGAAAATTAGACAAAAATGTTTTACAGATTCAAACAAAACACCACCGCTAAACAGGAAGATATTCTCAAAAAAATATAACTCAGTAGGTACTCACTGCAGTGAGTGACAGAGAGCGCATTTTCTTGTCGACGAAAACGTGAAGTCACGGACGGACGGACATGGCGAGCACAATAGGGCATTTTTCCATAAATGAGAAAATGCGCTAAAAAGGATTCGATACAAATTCAAAACAAAGGGAGAACAAGACTTGCCTGGGTGAGGCGGCCAATGACTCTGTCCACGTGCTCCTGCTGCCGGTTTTCTTCCTCCAGAAGTTTGTCCCTGAGAGACATGATGCGTTCCAGCTCCTTCTTGCGTTTGGTAGCCAGTGCTGCCTGTGATTGTTTCAATATTTTTTTCGACACCATCTTTCCAATTTTAAATCAAATAATATATATTTGTTTTGATTCTTAATTCTACAGTCCTTGTTTCAATAACAAATTTAAGTACGGTACAGTGGGACCCCGTAAGTTCACCCAATTTGTAACTAAACACGAACAAAAATCCAAGCAAAATTGTGACTAAAGTCAAAGTGAACTACGCGGCTTTTCTAAACAAAAGCTACTCTTCTTTGCTGATCCGCAGGTACTAAGTGACTCGACCCACAGGATCTTTGTAAGTTACGTCGTCCTGTTTCACTTATCCACCGTAAGTGGAATGAGTCTGATCTGTTATTCAGTTATTGAAAGAGCAATTCGACAGCGCTGTTCTTTCTCGCTCAATTGTAATAGATTAAAGTCGATGTCCGATAATGATTGAATTGATATTCAACCACGTATTTAAGGATAAAAGAAATTGGGACCCGTTCAAGATTTTCAAACCCAATAATTTTTGACAAAGAAGATTACGAGATGATTAGAAAAATCCAACCAGGAATTCATTAGAAGAATGAGATGCCCATTACAAATACAATGATATCCGATACTGATAAGCAGTAATTGAAGAACACAAAAATTGGGCATAAATAAAAGACTATGCAGATATAAAATAGAAAACTGACAGAAATATTACGTACAGGCTCGTCCTTGGGCACTTTCTGCAGTTGTGTGATGTTGTCATTGAAGCGAGCCACCTCCCGCTTGTAGCTCCCGGTAGGCACTTCCAAGTCAGACAAATTTAGTGTCCAGAATGTTACGAAGAACGACGGGTGCATCTCCTCCCACAGCTGTAAAAAAAAAACAATGTCACTAACATTGATACAAACAAGCATAGAAATAAACAACTTCATGCAGGCGCACCTTCAGACAGGATAAAACAACGACCTCTTCACAGGGAGTTGTTTAAATTACATGGAGCATAACTCAATACATAATATCTACCACCGAATAATAATAATTTTCTAAGCTAGAAATGCGCATCGCAAACATATCCTCAATATCTTAAATTTATTCGAATATTATGTTAAAATTATAACGTGTGTCAATTCAAGGGAAAATAATTTTTCTACTTGGATGATCAGTAAATGTGCTTCCCAGAGTTCAATAATGTCAACATACCTTGCTGGGGAAATGAGGACGTATCTCCTCTGCCAGAGGCGTGAGGACTTCAGTTGAGGCATCAATGTAGAGCTGCTTGCGGTCATCTGAGCGGTTACTGCGGCGCAGCTCATCAAACCGAGCCTGGTGGAAATAAATATGACATGGAACTAATTTTTAGCTACGCGTGAAGCGCGACAATTTTTGAAGGCATTTAGGGCAAGAATTCATTTATGAATTGTGAATTCTTTCAGATTTTTCATGCATAATATAAACATATCCAGTTTGAATTAAAGTGCAGCCATACATACTGCGTCTTTTTGTGATAATTGTCATTGTCTACAAATAGGAGCAAATCACCCAGCTGCGGGATCCTAAACTAGTTCATGGATAAGCAGACAAAAATGAAGCTTAAGGACAGTCTGGAAATTTGGAAGAAAAATTAGATATTTCATAATTATGTTCTCTGGAGTATATCAATAACGGAAATAAATACACTCGTGCGAAATTCCAAATACTTCACTTGGAAGATTTCACTGTGGACGGTGCACTTACGAGTTTCTAAGAAGACAATGGGTATCGTGAGAGGAAACATAGAAAATAAAATGAGATGCATATTTTCTGTTCGAAAATGATGTTCTCAGAAGTAGTTAAACAACGAAAAAATAAATAATTATCTTGCGAAAAAATTGGAAATACTTAACTAGGAGTAAAATATTTCTTCAATGTCTACTCACAAGTATCTTAGCAGACACAGTGGGTCGAGCAAGGAAGAAAGCCACGTCAGAGTTGATGTGACACTCTGACAGGAGGGAGCCGATGCTGGGCAGCCTCTCTGACACCTCCTCCAGGCTGATCACTTGGAACAAATACGCTCCGAACTGCGCCAACGTCTCCTGGCACTGTGCAACCACAAGCTTTCTTAGTAAAATAAATGAGCCTTTTTGCAACACATGATCTCGGAGGTGTAAATCACACGAAAATAAAGGATGTAATTATGCAAATGCACGGGAATATGTGAATAAATACAAGTATTGTATCTTACATGCATGTATGTATTCCAAGTATTTGCATGAATATGTACATTTCTCATACAGAGTTTAGGCCAAATAGCTGTGCTCAAATTGATTGTACAATATGTAGCACCACTAACCTGATCATAGAGTTTTCCGACGAGCTTAAGGTGCGGTGACTCGGTTTGGTTGTACACTATGCATGACCGCTGCTGCGCTATGAGCAGCAGAAGAGGAATGGCAAGATTGTTCTGGAGCAAGACTTCCTTCAGTCGTTGTGACGACCTCTTCGTGTTGCGCTCCTGTTGGTAGGTGCCCGCTTCACGCCTTAGCACTTCTCCACCGCTCATTGCTTCGATCTGACATGGTTTATGTCCCAATATTTATTTTATTCCGTGAACATGATAACAAGGATCACATGTGCATGGCAAAAATTGTTAGCCAACTCACTTGGAAAAAATAATCTGACTCAACATTGACTTCATAATAAATTGCAATCAATTACAACAATCGTATCCGAAAAGAAGAGTTCATCAGAAAACTTTATGGATTATCAATCAATGATAATAAATAATTATCATTTCAGCATTAAGATACAGCATACAGCCTAATTTCCAAAAGTTCATAGGACGATGTGGTGATAGCTCACCTGTTCGCTGGTGAGCCCCTCAGAGGTGTCAGTGCCACCCATTTTCTGGAGGATTTCTTGCAGTATAAGAAGATCAACGGAGCGCTCGGCCTTGAGTTGGTTGGCAATGAACTGGAGAACCCCACACAGTTCGATGGGGTATTTCTTGTAGACCGCCCCACAGAAGGTAGACAGAGAGTTCAGCCATGGAGAAACGGCCATGCCTGGATGGAAAACAAATTAAATAATAGAAAGACGAGACATAAAGCGTGAATGTTATATATTTTCTTGTATATATATAGACAGCCGGAACAGCATAATTGTTTAAAAAAATCGTGATACACAAGAACTCTTGATATAACTATCGTTTCAGATAATTTTTTCAGTTAATAATTTCACAATTTCCGGCATGTCTGGTGAGCCCCTCAGAGGTGTCAGTGCCACCCATTTTCTGGAGGATTTCTTGCAGTATAAGAAGATCAACGGATCGTTCGGCCTTGAGTTGGTTGGCAATGAACTGAAGAACCCCACACAGTTCGATGGGGTATTTCTTGTAGACCGCCCCACAGAAGGTCGACAGAGAGTTCAGCCATGGAGAAACGGCCATGCCTGCACGGAAAACAAATTGAATAATATAAAAACGAGATATACGGCGTGAATGTTATACATTTTCTTGTATATATAGACAGCCGGAACAGCAAAATTTAAAAAAAAAAATCGTGATACACATGAACTCTTGATATAACTATCGTTTCAGATCATTTTTCAGTTAATAATTTCACAATTTCCGGCATGGGCGAGCGCGAAATAGTTGAGCATCGTGTGAAGAAAAGCTTCTTAACAATTAAGATTTCCCGCTTGATGACATACCACGTCACGCCTAGCCTCAACACTGAGCTCCTTGAGACGTACGTTGTATCTGCTGCACACTTCATTGTTTACAGTAAATCTTGCTTTGCTGTACTGATATAAGCACTGCCAAGCTGCTCATTTACATGCGTCTCTTTGTGTCAGTTTTCTTATGTTTTTTTTTTTTTTATAGAACGCCGATGGTGATTCGTATACTCAGAATTCAAATTGGTTTATAAGAGTGATTCAAATTGAGGAAGTGAATTAGGTTTAATTGCCTTACTTACCTTAAAGCGTGGTAAAGTCTGACACTGTTGTGATAACTAAGCAGTTTCAGTTAATCTACTGATTTATACAAAGTTAAAATTCTGATCAGGTATTTTTTTGTCCTCTCTATTTGTGCCACGGCTCAGTAAACTGCTTGCTTCTAATACCTACCAATTTCACTGCTTGCTCTTAATACCAATTTTACTGCTCGCTTTTAATACAGAATTAAGCACCTAGTTTCACTAAACTCTCAATAATTTCTGAAATAATAAAAATATCAGATACCCACCTGCATTGATTAGCCTTTCTTTATTGGTAGTAAGAGTCTCGACGATGCAGAAAGCCAGAACATCGAAGGATAAGGACGTCAGGTACTTCAGGCTGTCAACCACCGGGGAGATCAAGTTGTCGTACAACTGGATTTGCTTCACGACCTGCATGAAGGGTTAGGCTTTACAGTAAATGTCCGTAGTTTACATAACAAACAATGAGGTAAAGTACAAGTGAAAATTTGGTAAATATAAGTTAAGCCATAATCAGATGCCTTGAAATAAAGTGAAAATTAAGAAATAGATTCGACTTTTTTTAAATCTTGATAAAATAAGCTCCATATATTCAGATGCATAGAATCCTCAAACATAAAACTTATTTACAATCCACTTCAAAAATTTCTTATTTAAGGGCAAATAGCAGATTTCGCACTACAGCGGCTTTCACAGCACACACAGTTCAGCAACATCCTAGTTTGTAACCACGACACAGACGAAATACTATAGCTATCAAAATTGCATAAAAATTGATGGCATTGCAAATAAAAAATGAAATTGCTGATAAAGACCAGGCATTGTGGCGTTCATGAGTGATGTTGAACGTCTCTGAGCTCACATAACCTGGGACTATAAATGTCCACCATTAGTCTTATTGGCCAATAAGCTTTTATCCGAAGCCAGTAGCACAATAAGTAGTATTAGTAGTATTAATATAGGTACTAAGGGACTACATTACTCACGTAGTCGAGTATTGTGGCGGGGCAGTTGTGGGTTAGTTTGGCGATGCTGCGACTGATGGGCTTAATAGTTTCTTTTGTTACACGCATCATAACATATTTTGCCTTCTTCAACAAATCCGTTCGTATTCGCACCAGCACGGGATGAGCCGACATAGTCTCATTCTTCCACTTGCCATACAGTTTGAATCTGTTAATAAAATGCAAACAACATGTTATAAAATAGCCATGCAATGAATAAAAAGCCGGTGAACAAATAACCACAATTTTTACTCCATTGTGCGGAAATCTATGAACCTAGACACTTTTAGTGATGTCCAGATGGCAAAACGGGAACCCAAATTAGGGCTGAAAAAACATTGAAAACATTTTTTTCATTCAAACAGCCTCATAAAACCAATGAGAGCGTATATACGGTACTCGTTATGCATCATAAAAGAGAAAGATTATGGGCCCGTCATTTGCTAACCAAGTTGATACAGCAAATGCTCCAATTGAAATTTGCTTTATTTGGTGAAAATGATAAACAATTGAGATCAGATAGGCCATAAGCTCCCTAAATAATGCATATTTCACACTCGGGTAACTTAGCAGTTGTTCGGGAGGGTTGGAGAGGTGACAGGAGTTCTTGTATTTCAACTTAGCTATAGATTTCAATGTCCAATTTCGTGGCAACAGTTTTATTGTGGTTAGTTACAGAGGATAAAAATATGAACAAGGCTGAGGTGGGCTAACTCGCCCTAATATACCTGTACTCATAGGGATAGAACTTGATTGTCTCCCAGATTTCCTCAGCAATGCAGGGGTTGCAGGAGAGCACAGAGAGGCCAGGCAGCAAGGCTTCGTCCAGCGCTGATAGGAACTCGTAGTAGAACACGTCGTGCTCCTTTCCACTCCCGCTCTCCTCCTGCAACGACAAGGAATTGTTTATTTAATTCAACACTTAACATCGGAGATGCTAATTAGGAGCTGGTCATGGGTCACTACATCATTCCCCTCAACATCTGTCTTATTAAAAGAAAATTTAAACTTACTACTTCCTCGACACATAATTTACTTTTAAACACTGGAAAAATACTTCACCAATTTTTTTTTAAAAATCAGGCCGAAATAATTGATAAGTTAATAAATGAGTTCATTTATTTATTCTAACGTCTTACCAATACCAGCAATTGCACGGCTTCATATCCATTAAGAATGCATCCCATTCATCAAGTATTCAATCCATTCAGCAAGTTTGAATTTCATGCATCAAAAGTGCATTCTTTCCACCGTGAATTCAGTTTTTTTGTCAGAAATTAGGGAGCTACTCACCGCTTTTGCCAGGACAACCCGAGCGACCCTGAGAAGTTTGACCATCAGCGATGGGTGGCGGGCAATATGAGGACCAAAGGAGCACACTATGGGCATGAGGATGTGGGCCACATCGTCCGCAGTGTGGCAGGTTGGTAGAGCGTACGGGTTGTGCAGAGGGGGGATTGGGCGCCCTCCAGCACGAGACGGTAACATGTAAACACTGTAAATGACATTTCACTTTAGACATGAGCAACAAATGTACTGAATTCAAAAACATCTTTTAAGACAAATTATGGAAAAAATAAAAAATACGTAATAAGTTTTTATCCTGTACTAATTTTCCCTTGGTACAGAAAATGTTTATTGCACATGACATAAGATTCCCTAGGTTCGTCTCAATTCCTTAGGTCAAATAATGATTTGGTGCTAAATTCTAGCGAAAGTCATTCTTTACCACAAGCATACAAATTCTAGTGAAAGTCATTCTTTACCACAAGCATACAGTAGCTTAGAAATTTTAGTTCATCATGAAAAGCAGGAAGAACCCAGGTAGCGTAACGGTATTCGAGCTTGAAATTTATTAGTACTTTGAACTCCAAATCATAGGCAAAACTTGAATGAAATAAATATTAACAAAAACCACAGAAGGCGGAGATGAAAAGTTATGGTACAGACCACCTACACATAAAATAAGTTAACAGATGAGTGGTATCAAGCAAACGGCATTGCGAAGTGCAGTTAGTTTAAAAATAAACGTGTCCATCGCACCCAGTACCTAGACCTCATATCCAAGCAGGTAAAGACTACCAAATAAGATTATAAACCTATAATTATTTTACTACGTAATATGTATTTGATTACATATTCAACACTTGAAGTCAACCAAGTTGAACCGAGATGGAAGCTTTGCAAGTAAAAGTAGAAAATTCCATAAGAAACGCAGTTAATGAACCAAAACCTTAGACTAATCCTAATCCGAATAAATACTGATATGAATAAGAGCCATAATCGTGTGACGGACCTCTATTATCAAGTTGAACCGAGAATAAAGCTTTGGAAGTAAAAGTGAAAAATTCCTTCAAGAAGCGCAGTTAATCATTCTAAATCTAATGATTCAATAGGCATCTATGGCTGATGTGAATACACACATAGACATAAGAAGATTAAGAACAAGAGCAAGACTCGTGTAACGGACCTGCGGTAGCAAGGGTCTATGGAGACGTGGCAGAGACGAGCGAGAGCGTTGCTGATGGTAGGGAAGGAGGCCAGGTAGTAGTCTGGATACCGTGATGCGATCTCTTCATAATGCTGCCAGTCACCGATCTAAAAACAATATAACTAGTTATTAAATGGTCTGAGAAATATGGAAAATATTAAAAACCAATATAGAATATCTTTCAGATTTAGAATTTAAGCTCCCCTAAAGCTGCGATTTTACGGTAGCCAATAATACAGATTCGCGAACTTTCAGGCCATGTACAAAGTAAGTCAACATTGAATGGTATACATGCATTAAAAAGTAATGAATCACATTTATATTATGAATTTATGACAACACCTATTTCTGACATAGAAAAAAATGTAACTCAGTACTCACTGCAGTGAGTGACATAGAGCGCATTTTCTCGTCGACAAAAACTTGAGTTCACGGACAGACGGACGGACATGGCGAGCACAATAGTGCATTTTTTCCATAAATGAGAAAATGCGCTAAAAACTGGATTCAATTCAGCAGTTTCAAAACTAATTTTGTCATTGTGCATTGTCTACTTAGAATATAAAGATTACTACAACCAAAAAAAAAAAAAAAAACAATAATGCCAATATCCTGCACAATTTACCTCAAGCAGTGCAACGCAGAAAGGAATCTTGAGATTACTGTTTGGTTTGTTATCATGGAATGGTTCACGTTCTTTGACTTCTTCCTTCTCTTCTTTCTTGTCTTTATCTTTGTCTTTGGTTGAGATGACATTGGCTTTGCGTGCATACTCTTGAGCGGACTCTTCAGCCTGCCGGCTGTCCTCCAGCATTTTGCTGTCCTCTGGGGTCAACTGTCAACACCGAGGAATATTAATCAAACTAGAATCAACACTCAATAAATAAATTCACTTCCAGAATAAAATACCTAAATTCGTAAATGCTAGATAATAGCCACTAACATATACAGAATAGGTAGTAAAAAATGCAAGATCAGTGTACTATTTTATACATGGATCTTCATTTCTAATGATTTTCTTAGTCAAGTATATAGACATACCCATGCATAGATCTCGTCCAGTGACAGGACTCCAGCCTGCACCAAGAGCGCCATGCTTGTGAAGACAGGCTTCTGCATGGCAAGTGTGGTGCACGCACTCATGCGGAAGCGGAAAAGTTCAGTCAGGGTCGCCGACTGACACGGGAAAAGCTTCAACAAACTTGTGTAGAAATTGTGCTCAATTGGGCGACATTCCATAGCTTCCAAGATCAGGTCAAGTACGCGATTAGGGTCCAGGTTGAAGCACCCTGAAGGAGCAAGAAGAAATTATTAATAGTTTTAATTAAGTTTAAGTAGAAAAATTAGTGCAAAAAATATTGTAAAAGTATCCACTTCAAGTCTCAAAAGATGCATTTCCTTTTTTTTAATAGAGCAAACCGCTAAGTAAATTGAAAATACATGATTAACATTTTTAGAATACGTACTTAGATCACCCATATTAGTACTAATAAAGGAAAAATTATAGTAAATACTGGAAAATCAAATAAAAGTGCATGTGCAGCCATTTTGAAAGCCGTTTGCAAAAACATGTAGCATAAACATTTCATTTGTGAAGTAAATGTTTTTTACATGTGAAAACTTGACTGCTGCTGAGCAAAGTATATCCATATCCTCTGAAAAAATATTGGGATGCAAATACGCTGGTCAATGTGTCTTATTTTTAACCCATAGATTTTGTAACTTAATATCATCAGACTTTAGTGTTCAAGAGTACAACAAGGATATGGCGAAAGAAATTCAAACAACATATAATTTGGTTTCAATTGCAAATCTTGTGATTCAATTAGAACATCAATTTGACCATGTATTTATTCAGTTACCTCTTATTAAATATTGGTCAATTCAATTTAGATATAGGAGCCAATATAAATCCATATTTAATTTAGACATAGGAGCCAATATAAATCTAATATAAAAATCCATATCCATTTAGGAACCAATCTTAAAGTCCTGTTTCAAGATAACCGAATTGAAGCCATCATAATTGGACTCATACTAATGAAAATAACTCACCAATGAGGCTGCGTATGACTGTGATCATTGTCTGTGGAGTGATGTTTGGTTGCAGGCTTTGATTCAATTCTGTTATAAGTTTTGCATAGCCCTCGCATTCTTCGCGTAGAAGGTTGAATTTCTGCTGTTTGTAACTGAAAAAAGTCAGGATAGAGAGAGGGACTTTCAGTGTGGAGAAGAGTGGCAAATAAGATTACAATTTGTCCTAGAAACTTCCCATTCAATTATATCTTTCAATGCCAAATTATTCATCCTTCCAAAAGAGTAATAATAAAAATGTATAAAAAGTACAAAAATGTACATATAAAAACTACAAAAATGTAATTCAATGGGTACTTTAAGATTCTTCATGTACATAACTTAGATAAATCAGAGCAGGAATTTAAACTTACAACATCTTTGTTCGGACTTTGATCTGTTTTGTGTGGAATAATTTTTTGTTCTTCACAATGCCCACATCAGACAAGGTTTCTAGCTCGAGTCTCTCACGGTACATACGCTCAAGACCAAGGGCCTGGAAAGAAGAGAAACGCATTAAAAGCTGCCAAAGAAACAAAGTTAAAGCATTAATATGCATTCCTACAATTAACTAAACAATCATGCTTCAATAAATCTGCACATAAATGTAAAATAAATTTTCAGTATGGATAGACAAAGCTGGATTAGGATTTCAGTAAATAACTTAAGCATTTTATGTTTCCTCCAGTGTGTTATTATTATTGCTATAATACATTCTAGTGATAATAAAAAGAATAATAAAATTTATGTCTTCATTAACTCTCAATAGTTTCACATTCACACAAGCAGTTCCTGATTTGTGTATCTTTGAGACCTACCTCTAAGTTCACACAAAACAGCATACATAATTTGAAAAAAAATACAACAAATTATCAATTTAAAAGAAAACACTTGTGCTCAGAATGCAACTATTGTCTATATTATTGTTATTAAACTATAATCTAGAATGAAAGGATATATGCATCACCAGTTGTCAATACTATTTATATATAAATGATTTTAATTCTAAAGTTCTAAAAGAGTTTTTAAGAGTTAGAACTGTTGCTAGACAGCTGAGCACCACAGAAAATAAAAGGCCTTACAGAAGTATGAGTAACTTGGCTCTGCACCACATCAAATTTACTTTACCTGCATAAGCCCAATGAGGTTTTCCCTCATCCTGGCAAAAGTCTCATGTGTGGTGGTCTCAAGCTCAACCATAGCCAACACCTCCACTACTTGTGAGCACATGTCTGGATGCAGGGCCTGAAAACAGATATATTAGTAAATAACTAACATTAATGTAGAATATGATTTACTTGTATGTAAAAAGGGGAGCAATTACCTTCTTAAAACATCATTTCATATTTAAATGCAAGGAAATATTGACATAATTTTCATTAAACTGTTTAAAATGCTATTTGAATAATAATAATATCCAAAAATTAATACTAATATCCAATTAAAGCACCTGTTGCAGAAAAAATTTCTGAAATTAATCCTGACTTCACAACAAACACGATAATTTGGGTGGAATTAAATATGGATCCCAAACTGTGAGGAAAAGGTAAGAATCTTTGGGTCTAAATAGCCTGGATTCAATAAAATCCACAAATTCATTCAGATAGACAGGATAACATGCTAATAAATAGTACATACTTGTAAATAGTACAATAGTGAAAGTAGAATGACAAGGGATCCAAATGTGATGTTCAGACAAGCAAATGCTAATGGGTGAACATACAAGTAAATCCAACTACGGTACTACTTGGCTAACTCCCTTACCATGGCATGAGTGAAGATAGGTTTGGCATCCCATTTTGTGATGTGACCTCGCACTACAGCCCACACAATCTCATACAAGACCTGGTTCAGATCTGCTCAAAAAATGAAATTCATTGGCATAATACATCCTTTAACATTAAAAAAAGTCTTCTAACATTGAATGAGAAAATACAAGAGGCATATGATAAATAGGTTGCTGCTCAAGATATTGCCAAGGAACCAGACCTTTTGTCTGCAAGATTGTAAAATTAATACCTTATCATAGTGGAAATCAGGCAGTTTTTTAAAATCAGGCAGTTTTTTAAAATCAGCCCACTCCAGAATCCCACATTTAGCTCAATGTTTTGTTTAGACACTAATAGATTTACTCAAATCTATTAGAGTCTGGTTGGTATTGTGGTAAAGCCATCCATCCCAGGCAATGGCAACAAAACGTTCTCATTTGCCACAATGTCTTTATACTGAATTTTGATGGCTCCAACGTGACACATTTTCAATAGCTTAGGAATCCCTCAGCTCTATTTTACACTTTTTTTGACAATTTAGACAATACATACAGCAGGAATCACTCAGCTCCAAGAATGGCAGTAAAACACTAATACTTTAGTTGCAACTTGCCAGTCTTTGAAAAAGTAGGTGTGTTCCATCTAAACTGGAAAATTGGCAGAAGACACATGAATTATTCCAATTTCACCTAATACCATGGCACTTTCCCAATTTCTTCAGTTAAAAATAGAAAAATTGCCAGCTTTTAGCCATGATTTTTGAGAATCACTTGTGATTTTTGAAAATCACTTGTGATTTTTTCACAAGTGATTACACAATTGTTTTTACAAGCAAATCAATACAAAATTTCTGTCTGGCGTTATGGAATTCTTAAAATGATGGTTCATATATTAATTTTGATCCATCTAGGCCAATATTTTGATCCAAAATTCTAAGTTTGAAAAATTGAAAGGCTGAGCTTAATAATTTGAGCAAAAATCATACTCACTCCTTCAATGCCATATGACCTAATTGCCTGAATGTTCATATAGATGTTAGAAAAAATTTAATTAAACTGATAAGATGCATTCATTCATTAACAATAATTGAAGACCATGAACTAAGCTTAAATGAAATAATAATATCTCGTGCTACAAAGCAGAGTACACTGCTCAAAATGATGCACATTGGAGATATCAATTGGGAGAGAAAAATGATGTAGTACATACACTCGCAAGTCACAAAAAAAGAATATAGGTATCTCACTGATTGGTTCAGACTCTGGTCAGCGGTTGCTGGCGCTTAATAGCATTTCAGTTGGCAGTTGCCAGAGAGGCAGTGAGCGAGGGTTCATTTTTATTATTAAAGATGTGGGTATTTATTTTATATTTAAAACATTCTATCTTTTATCTTAAGAACAACAATGTTTTTTCTTACAAATCTTGCAACAATCTTGCTCTTATGCTTAAATTCACCTATTTGGTCTTTTTAACTATTTGGTCATTTCAAAGACTTATGATTGATTAATGTAACCAGTGAACCACATCAAACAATGGGCATTAAAATTAAAAACAACTTGTCATGTTTACTCATCTAGGTGCTATTTTTATAAATTGGGAAACATTTTTAAATAGGTAATGTTTTTGATATTTGTAACTGTAACTTATATTTATAAATATAATTAATATTATTCATCCATCAAATTATGAATTTTAGTAGATAGTTTCATATAAGTTTTTGGATCAAAATTCTAAAAGCATCACCACTGTCCAGTGTTGAGTGTCCACTAGTAAATTTAAACAACACCTAATTTCTAAAAACATCTAATTTTCTAAACATCTAATCTAATCTAAAAGAAATAAGACATTCAAAAACAAAAGATACCTAAAATCATTCAGGATCAGAAGAGATGTCAGATTGTCAGTAAAACAATAGGTATAGCCAAGTAAAATCANAAAAGCTGGAGAGGTGACGGAATTACCTACGATGTCGGAATATACCGCGTCATAGTGGCAAAGCAGAGAGTTTTTTAGACTCTCCCTCAAGTTCATTTTTGAGTCCTATAAGTAGACCAGTAAAGTATCCTGGATACCAGCATTATCATACTCAAGAAATTGGTTTAAATCTCGAATAAATGAGGAAAATAAAGATGAACTGATTCTAAAAAAGCTCTGGTTTGCCACTATGTACCGTGTTTACCCTATTTTCTCAATTCTCACATTAGGTAATATTTTCATCAAATTCAAGAGTAGCTTCTGCCAACTTTTCCAGAACCAGAACTGCACTCTAGAATGAACCTTTAGGAGTTCAGGCATTTCAATTCAATTAGGCAACCCACAGGAAAAATATTCATGAATAATAGTATCTCACCTGCATTAAATCCTGCAGAAAAGTTTGGATCCTTGGAAACCAGGGCTGAATCCACAGAAGCAATCCTTCAAACATGAGAAAAGAGACAAAATAGCTCATTAGATTAGGTACCTAATAGGGAATAGGCTATCAATGCAAAATGCAAATTTTTGATCATCTGCAGAAAAATAAACTTAAATGGTATTATGCTTATGGTAGGCCTACATAGTAAAAAATTATTGTTCAACAAGTTATGAAAAACCAAAAAATTTGAAGCATGAGCTAGATGTAATATTTAATAATCGAAATTAAGACCTCTCATCCAGTATTCCGTCAGTTTCGTAGCTACTCATTTCATAACATAGGCATGATAGTGATTTCGGCGCTGATGTGGCCTGTCATCGACATCAGGCACTCGACATTCATTCTTCAGACATTGCTAATCACGACAAGCATTCAATTATTAGCAAGATAGAATTTAAATTGTCAGAACTTTATAAGTTTTAATACTTACGCTTCAAGTTTTCCTCTCATATCCCATTCGTCAAAAGTTTTGACGGAAAATTTACGATAAACAACCGCCATGATGGAGCCCGCCGACGACTATAAACTCAGAGGCGAACAGTACTGCTGCGAAAAGTGCATGCAAAGGCTCAGTGATATGAAGCAAATCTGTTCGACTGAACGGATGTCATTTAATTACATACAAAAATATCTTGTTAAGTATTTATAGCGTCGATGGTATTTTTGTCAGTATTTTCGCTAGCTAATGAATATTATATAACGTTAAATTAGAAATGCAACAAATGAGCCATTAGTGTCAGAAATTTGCCATCGACCACAGCCGAACCACTTCGACATAAGTGCAAGAGAGTGAGTCAATGCGTGTGGGCAATAGCCGGTGTTCAGCTGGAGTTCGATTAAATTAATTTTAGCCGTGTTTCGTGCTGTCGTCACATTTTTTTACCTGGGCTCGTTTCTCATTAAAACGCTAAAACGTGTGCTGCAAGCAGGTTAACAATGCCTCATTCCGTCAATTCGTAGCATATACTGATTAAATTAATAAAGATATTTAGCCTTTATTTGACCTTGCTTTGCAATGTTGCGAAATTTTAGGCTGAACATCTTTTCCAATAAAATTGTTACTTTAACAGGGTACTTAGTCAATTTAAAAACGCTTGCTGGTCTATCACGTTATTGCCATCAAGCCTCATAAAACATCACTCCTTGCTTGAATTAAACCCTAAGTCAGCTTGATCAAACTTGATTGTGCTGCTCTTCAGTATGAAAAAAAAAGCTTTTCTATGTAAGAGAGCCTGCTCCTGCAGGCAGACATCGCACCATATTAAAAAAGTCTTAAGATGCAATTGGTAAAGAAAGGTGCAAAATTAAGCGAGTTCCATACCTTTGTAAATGATGTCATCACATCTCACACTCCCGCACTCTCGACGTGCAATATATCTCGCGTGAGACTTATGTGAGAATAATCCTGAATTGACATATTTAGAGAACATATTTCATTTGAGATTGTCCTGAAAACATTCCTCGCCAATTCTTACTCATAAATTGTAATTACATCGTTCATTATCAAACATAGATAGGATTAACAAATAGATCAAAATTTCCAAGTAGTGACACACTTCCTCACTCACACGAGCAGAGAGAGGAGGTAGCATGGTTGAATTAATACTATATATTAATTCAACCATGGGAGGTAGCCCAGCACTGACACGCCCTCTAGCCACCATAACTGGGTCAGAATGACCCACACAAGGGCAAAAAGTGCATCGCTGAACGCTGTATGGAATAGTCCCCCTCATTTCTTTGAGTGTATGAGCTCTATACTTAATAATCAACTCTTTCGCATCATAGCACAGCAATTACCTCCTACAGATAATTAAAAATTATCATATATCATATACATAGAAATTGTAATTCCTACTTCAATTCAAACGCTTAGATAGATCTTAACAAGAGAGTTAGGAATGTGATGAAGATAGCTGTGTGTTGAACCAAACAGCTTCCAGTGAGGGCAGTCGTGAATCTGCGATCGATACAAAGTTGTGCTTACCTGAGGGTTATTCGCTACCGTACGTCTGGCACGACAACCGAGGCATTCATGAGGGGGACGTTATGCTTCTGTTGTCGTACTGCTGGTCGACAGCGACTCGGTTGTTCCCTGGAACAGCCAAGCACAAGTTGAGTGCCGTGCCGAGCGTGGGGTCAGTGCTTAATGTAGAGCCGCTTTGAAAGGTAGTGTATACATTCAGTGCGCTTTGGTATATACATTCAGTGCGGGTGATTGGAACTCTGAAAAATCTTATGATAAACTGAGGTGCGACAAGGCTAGACCTAGGATTTTTTTAATATTAGAGTGGTAATGTGTAATTCTATTAAGGGCAAGTCTAAAAACATCGTACTGTAATATCTAAAATTCAATAGATAATGTACGCTGAACTTTTTCTATGCCTGTGAATGAATCGGTAGAAGTCTAAAATTCATCAGTTTAGATCAATAGTTATTTACCGCTGTGCCTTATATTCATCATACTTCGTCCCCTTGCTCGTAATGTTTACGACACCTTTTAGGAGTTTATATCCATGTTAATGACTGCCCAAAGCTCCGGTCCACAAGGGTTTATTTTCTTTGTATGCGCAGCGTCGGTGCAAACGCATTCCAGAAATACAGCTAATCTCATTTATCTGCCCATCACGTCCTCAAGTGTTCACCAGCAGAAATACACATAAAAAATTCAGTTCAACCACTCAGAGTTAGTCTCAGATAAAGATTATTCTAGTTAATGTTGGCCGAATTCGACGAAACTTATGTGCAAATTTTTTGATCTATATACCTTGGCAATTCAGTGCAAAGTTTGTTGCATGATTTTAGTCATGTTCATTAATCGAAAAATACGCTCATGCAGTGACCGCTTGCATAAGAACTTCAGTCCGTATTGAAAAACAATCTTCCATTGTTGTTGAAAGACACGTTCGTCTTTGGTCTTTGTGTTGTACGTGATAACCAAGCTGTTGGTCAATAATGACTTAGGTTTACTGAAACAATAATGTTTACGCACTCCAGTTGAGATAGACAATTGTACGGCATGAAAATTATTGTGTTATAAATAGTTTCTTGTTGTATGAATTTGCATAGAGAATACATCATATATTTCATGATTTATTCACTATTACATCATATATTTCATGATGTAATGCGTTATAATTATTCATCACAACATACTGTATACTTTTTCACGATAAAATGCTTTATGCTTCTTTACGTTAAAATGATACAAACTTCTTCACGATGAAATGCTATATGCGTCTTCTCGTTAAAATTCAATATGCTTCTTTACGATAAAATGCTATTTGCTTCTTCACACGATAAAATGACGTACCTATATACTTCGTCACGATAAATGCTGTACACTGATTCACGGTAATATGGTAAATGATTTTTCAGATAAAAGACTGTTGATGACAGAAATAATAGCGGTTTCAGCTTATAGTAGGCCGTAGGCCTGTCGCCGATAAACAAAATCAAATAAGGAAGAATTCAATTAATAAAATCAATTAATTAAATCAAGTAATGAAATCAATTACGTAATGATTCAATTAAAAAAGGATCAATTAAAGAAGGATTCAATTAAGGAAATCCATTAAGGAAGGATTCAATTGAAGAAATCAATTAAAGAAGGATTCAATTGAGGAAATCAATTAAAGAAGGATTCAATTAAGGAAATCAAATAACATGATATACATGTATTACTGAATTCTTAGCTCTCAAGCACACTTCTCGTATACCCTGTTCACCTTGTGCATTCGTGTCATGCACCATGTACCTATTGTCGATTTAATTATCATATTAAGTGTTTGTTTGATGCTGGCTGTCGTATTTAGAGAAGAAAATATTTGATGCACGTGTTTTAATTCAGAAGTTTCGTTTTACGATTTGCAACTATTTTTATGTCGTGTCCTATGCACGCAATAAACGATTTTTAACTTTATAGTCATACCTAATGTATAATACTAATTTTATTTATTTATTTCTTTCATTGCATATAGTTTGTTTATACAGGAACCGATTTTAATTACAGAAAAAGAGGAACAAACGAATTCATATCTTTTGCAAACGAAGAACGCGACTAATACGATAACAAAGACCGACTAATTTTTTGCTATCATACCGTTATACCGATTTCCAAAATAAATTTCTTTTTTAAATGAGAACATTCTTGAACAGCCAGACGAGAGAGGCATGATGCTGAAATTTTCTCGCTTCTATTTTCCATTGTACATGAGGCACGCTGCCGGACATACAAAGCTCTTCTCTTATTCAGTCACTTTCCCTACTTGCGGTTCTCTTAATAACTAACTGATGAGTTAACACGTTTGTGTAAGTAGGAGCCATTGTACGGCATCAGGTGGCTGACATATTTATTCTTTGGTTGGTTCTCGTAAATCACGAATGAAAGTTGTGCAAGTCTATAGAGTTTGTAGCTATGTTTCCCATTGACAATTCATAAAAAAAATAAAACTCATGCGTCGTTGCAGAACGTAGTCATGTAAATTCAAATGAGTTAAGTATACGTATCATTTGTTTTACGCAAAATCTATGATAATACTGAGTAATATTTGTTCAGACTAAGACTTTCTGACATTATTTTTTAAATCTATCTCATTAATTGAAAAATCAAAACCTATCCAATTATTAAAATGTTAAAACTCCCCCAAATAATCACCTCAACCGTATAATATTTATTAGTGTACCAACGTTAATTCGTTTCCTCAAATCGATCGTTGAATTTTATATCAATAGATTAATTGTCTAAGTCATATTTATATATATACAACATTTTTTAATAATGACAACAAATTGACAAAATCAATGCTATTCACTTTTCAATAACAGGACACGAGTGATTCATCGAACTAAAACGTGTTCAATTCTATTTAATGTTGCGGCGCTTATTCGTTAAGCTCAAACGGATCAAATATTTTTATTAATTCGTAAAATTCAAGCTTACAAATTTTCTTTTGATAAAGGCGGAGCTAATTCTTTAAGCTCAATTGCATTACGTCTTTTCAATATTGACGAGAAAATCTTCGAATATAACTTAAACATGACCTTTTATAAAGACGGAGGCGACTCGTCGAACTCAACTTTATTATTTTTCCTTCAATAAAGACTTAGGAAATTCTTTGTACTCATCATGATTATTTTTTCTTACCAATGACGCAGGCAATTCTTTGAACTCATCTTTTTTACTTTTTCTTTACCAATGAAGGAGGAAATTCTTTGAACTCATCTTTATTATTACTTTTTCTTTAAATAAAGACCTAGGAAATCCTTTGAACTCATCTTGATTACTTTTTCTTTACCAATGACGGAGGAAATTCTTTGAACTCGTCTTAATATTACTTTTTATTTAAATGAAGGCTTAGGAAATCTTTTATACTCATCTTTATTACTTTTTCTTCAATTCCTCTCAATTCTTGAGAAGAAATTTCTCAATTTCTTTTTCTCAATTCTTTCCTTTTCTCGAAGCAATTTTATGAACTCGTCTTTATTATTTTTTCTTTAATAAAGACCTAGGAAATCCTTTGAACTCATATTTTTTACATTTTCTTCACTAATGACGGAGGAAATCCTTTGAACTCATCTTTGAACTCAACTTTATTATTTTTTCTCTAAATAAAAACCTAGGAAATCCTTTGAACTCATCTTCTTTTCATATTTTCTTTCCTATAATGACCGAGCCATTCGTACTCAAACGTATTCAAGGCCACACTCTGTACCATCACGCGCGCGACGGCGGCTGTCTATGCATGACCTGCTGGAAAGTTTCCGGTATACTCATGCGGTTGTGCGCTCTTGACACAAATGCGCGAGTTTGTGTAAGTGTTTCCAAGCTCGTAACAAATAATATTTCATCGTGTTTGTCTAGCAGAAGAAACAGTTGCTGTTTTTCTCCTGAAAAAGTTGATGTATATTCGTTTCCACGATTACGGTGGTGGTATCATAAATATATTTTTTTGTTTTACGTCTCTGTTGAAAAAAACTGACGGCTAGTAGTTCCTCATAGGTCTAGTCACTGCCTTGCCACAAGGTCACTCCTGTAAAACAATCATAAGACGATATAAAAGCAAGACGGTTATTATCTGAGCGCAAAAAGTGCCTTCTCACGGTTTTGAGATTCGAGCCTCTGTATTGCCGGCGCGAGGTCCTTGAATCCTTTTTTAAAATCCTTTTTTAATTTTATTCGTCACGGAGATCGAAGCATTCATGATATTTCCCGCTGAAATGCTAGAAATAACATTCACAGATAATCAGTAGGCAGTGCAATTTATTTCGTGCGGGGTAGGTAATCATGTATAAAAATTTATTAACAGATGTCAAAGGCTGTTTGAATTGGCTATATTATGTAAACAAAAACTAAATATTGGCTCTAGTTTCTTCTCGTGAACCTTAAATGGTAACCTAAAATGAAATCGTTGAAATATTACTAATATGATCGTTAAAATATTGCTCATTATGTTTTACTTGACGATCAAAAAATTGAACTCAGGAGCACCAGCTAGCAGTCGAACATATACCGCAATGACTAGCGCGATTGCTAAGTCATGGAGGCCTAAGGCGTATTATTGAAGATTTTGATGAATATGCATTAGGTCTCCATTATCAGAAGATTTTGACCACCGTATTATTACTGTGACTCCGAAACGTTTTCAATATCGATATGGTGAATTTTCTTGGCGTTTTCTTTGCTTTTAAATTCCTTGTGAACTTGCGATATAAGCAGACTAATGATATAAGTACTGGTGGCAAATTATACCTCAATTTAATTTATGAATCATGTGTTCAAAGAATTTTGTTCATCGAATATTTAACAATGATAATATATATGTCTCGTGTATAAAATTTATGAGTTACAACTTATTAATCAATTGTTGAAATGATTTTGTGGACGCAATATAGAACGATAATAATTTTATCTTCAGAAAATATGAAACTCAGGCATTAATGCAATATTGACAACAAAATCGTGCATATTCTTATCAAAGTTTGCGGGTTTGTGTGTGTTTGAAATTTAGCACCAAAAATATATGGACTATACAAATATATAGATATAATTACAAATATACCGTATAGAGGTTGTTGGTGCGCATTTTCAAATGCCAAGATGCAATTGCAACTAGCCAGGACATTATCTTGACCTGAAATAACAGGAAAGAATTGGCAAGCTTTTCCTTCATCCCAAACCACCATGTCTCTTCACTGGCAGCGGGGATCAAAGATGAAATTATAAATTTATAATTGAATTTGCAATTGGTTAAAAAAATTTAATTTTATAGGCCCAAACTAATTCTTTTTTTAGCGAGAGTGAAATGGAAGTCATATCTTTCACGTAAGATGTACGTTTGAAGAGGTTATTATTTAAATGAAATACACAAGGTTTGTTATTATTACTGGAATTAAGAAGTTCGGGAAACACGGGATTTGTGATAACAGGATTAAAAAATGCCATAAATTAGCAAACCCGAGCAACGTCGGGCTTGCTACATTCATGAACTAAGAATATAACGAATTTTCACAACGAAATATAGAAGAACGACATCTTGTATCTTCAAACAATCATTCAACAAATAAAAATCAGAGGAATATTGACAACCAAAGCTATCCAGGTGCCATGTTTTTTTAATCGTCGGCTACAGGAAGTTGATTGAGTCGCGATTAACCGGGCGTCGGGAGCGCCTCTGAGCGTGACGACTGCTGCTGCGCTACCGTAGCCTGTCGCACTGCATGGCGTTACGTAATGCTGTTGAAATATCATTGTTAATCTTCTTTTTAAACTAGCGAAGCGCAAATATCATTGTTAATCTTGTTTTTAAACTAGGGAATCGATGATGTTGATATGCATTCAACATGTATATATCACTATATAGTAATGCCGTTGAAATATCATTGTTAATCTTGTTTTTAAACTAGTGAAGCGATGATGTTGCTATGCATTCAACATGTATATATCACTAGTAATGCTGTTGAAATATCATTGTTAATCTTGTTTTTAAACTAGGAAATCGATGATGTTGCTATGCATTCAACACGTATATATCACTAGTGATGCTGTTGAAATATCGTTGTTAATCTTGTTTTTAAACTAGGTAATCAATGATGTTGCGATGTATTCAACACGCATATATCACTAGTAATGCTATTGAAATATCATTGTTAATCTTGTTTTTAAACTAGTGAAGCGATGATGTTGCAATGCATTCAACACGTATATATCACTAGTAAAGCAACAATTGCATGTAAGGGATATAATAAAATTCTGGCTGACCGAGAATAAACCTAAGTGAACAGCAATTTCACCTGAATAAACGATAATTATTTTGATACATAAAATTTGTCGTAATTTTTTGATTGCATCGACGGTTGAATTGATTTTGAATCAAAATTTCGATCAACAAATGCCTATATGCTGAAAATTGAGCGTGTCTCAACCGTCTGTTTCTTTAGAACGCTAAAATAATATATTATATAATATAATAGGTCAGCATCTATCTTTATATACACAATAAAGCGTGCCGCAACATATTTTATAATGTGAACAAGGAAGCGTGACACAACATCCGCATTTATTTAAAAAAATCAACCTTCACTTAACACCTGTTCCCACCGGAAAGTATGTGAATTACTCATTAACTGAACGCCAATCTTCTCACGTATATTTCATTAACCTGAGCGTATTAAAACATAAATGAGGGAAAGTTCTCGTCAATCATGTTATTAACTCAACCATTTCTCGCATGTCACTTATCTGCTCCGTGCTCGACAGTTTCAGTTTCGTGATTGCCTGTCGGGTTTATAGAGACATAAAAACACGCATCGATTTTAAAGGTCGCGAGCTGATAAATTTTAAATGCAGGAGGCAACCACCTTGGTTGTGGAGATAAATGTCGCAGGTATACGAGCGGCAAGCACGTTTGGTTGTGAGGATAAATTTCGCTGGTATACGAGTGATAAACACGCTTGGTTGTGAGGATAAATGTCACTGATGTACGAGTGACAAACACGCTTGGTTGTGAGGATAAATGTCGCTGGTATACGAGTGATAAACACGCTTGGTTGTGAGGATAAATGTCGCTGGTATACTAGCGGCAAACACGCTTGGTTGTGAGGATAAATGTCGCTGGTATACGAGTGATAAACACGCTTGGTTGTGAGGATAAATGTCGCTGGTATACGAGTGACAAGCACGCTTGGTTGCGAGGATAAATGTCACTGGTATACTAGCGGCAAACACGCTTGGTTGTGAGGATAAATGTCGCAGGTATACGAGCGGCAAACACGCTTGGTTGTGAGGATAAATGTCGCTGGTATACGAGTGATAAATTAGCACGTTTGGTTGTGAGGATAAATGTCGCTGATGTAGGAGTGACAAACACGCCCATTGGTGTTGGTATGCAATTATTAAGTTTAAGAAATGATAAAGTATGTAGAACATTACTGCTTTGAAATTATGAAGGTTTTGAATGTGTCGGCAGTTTGATTAATGTTCACTCATCTTAATTTGAAGAGTTCATGCCTTGCATTTCTCAACGCAACTCGTGTTTATTGATAAATGTTAACGTACATGTTTGATCCATCCTGACAGTGAATTTATTGTCTTCTCTGTGCTTTGACTGTGATGTATATGCTTGTTAAACCATGATACAGAGAAGAGTTTTTATTCACAAATTAACTACGTGATTAATGAATAGTGTAAATTATCATCCGATGTTAACATCAAAGTTATTCATTACTCACTATGAACGAATTTATGGTTTTTTATTTAAAACAAGTACGTTCAAGTTTTTGCATGGTAATTGTATTAACACACACCAAAACTTTCCAAAAGCCACCAAGTGTCGCCACCACAGACGCAGACCTTCAGCAAGGCCGGTCATTATCGTCGTAGAGGAGAGTGCACAAAATATCGATTTGCAACTCTACCCTCAGAGGGCCGGCGCTGTTTAATCGATACTCAGATCCATCATTGCTCTGTGATGGTCCCTCAACCGGGAACCCTTCTTTGATCTGAAACAAGAACCCAATATAGGTTCTGAACCACGAACCAAATTTTGGTTCTAAATCAAGAACCTACTATAGAGGTTCTGAACCAAGAACTAATATATAGGTCCTAAATCAAGAACCTAATGTTGCGAACCGAGAACTCTTCCATGATCTATAGTCTACACCAAGAACCCATGTATGTAGCTTCTTAAGCAAGAACCCTTGCATTTGATCTTAAACAAGAACCTAATATAGGTTCTGAACCAAGAAATCTCACTTGCTCTGAACCAAGAACCAAATTGAAGCAGAATTAAGAACTTTTTTCGAAAATAGGCTGAAATTTGTGAACTAATGAAACATTTTCCTCAATCGTGTTGACTTTAGTGAGCCAACGAAGTATCAGCTTTACTGTGCATGCTGCTGATCTCAAATAAGATTATTCTTTCCTTTCAGTATAGCTGGAAAAATTCTTTTATTCAGATTATTTCTTGTTTCCAATAGTTGGAAAAGTTCTTCAGTATATCAACCGAAAAGATTAATCCTAAGGCATGTAAATAATTTATGAACGTTTCTAAATGACTCAGTCAGACTACATTATATCTAACATCGAAATCATCAACTTCAGATTGCTGGCAGCTTGAAATAAAGTTACGTCTTCCAGTGAACATCAACGAAACTTTGAAACTAATCAAGGCTTTGCAATAGGAGCGAAATGCTTTAGCGAGAAACTAATTAAACTTAGGGTTAAAATTTACATGCACGCAGCAACATCTATGGAGCTCGTAAACGAAGCCTTTTATTGCAGCTCACGGCAGAATGGCGTGCAGAATGCGAAGTTGGAAGACAAAATTCCGTGTCTCTCAGAAGCACAACTCAGAGGCTAATTTTCTTTGCGAATATTTTATTTCACTGCTTCACAGACTCTTTCAAATAATATATTAAAGAAATAAGTCAATGTTTGTGCATTCTATGTTAATTTCTGATTTCTGCTTAATAATTATGTAGTTACCTTCGCTATGCCATTAATATTGTTGCCCAATTACACGTGCCACTATTATGCTCCTACATTTGTCAACATTAATAAATATAGTGTACATGGATAGATAAAAAGTCTTACGATGATTTAGCTCTCTATGATGCCAAAGAATTTAACATATTATCCGTAAATAGGGATTCCTTTGGGGGGGCCAAGATAGAAACCATGCGAAAGTACATACATGTTAAAATTAGATACATGACACTTACATTTAATATTGGATTGAGTGATATATATTGAAGCAGCAATAGCTTAATGTAAAAAACCATAATTGGTTGCTTAAAAAATGGCTTCTTGTAGATGCTCTCCACACTGTAGCCCTCAAGCCGGATGTGTTCCACGGATCCCCTCAACTTTACCGACCAGAAGCACTTTGTGGTCAATAAGCTTCAGCTCGAATAACATCCTTTGTGTCCCGATATGAGAAATTAACTTTTTGGAGACCAAATTTCTTGTGAGTTTAAAATTTCACATTCCATCCACACCACATTAATTGAAATATAGTAATTAAAAAATTTGGCAGGCGACATATTTGTCCAATTGTCATGGTCATAACGCTGCCTGAAATCAAAGACAATAGATTTGCCAATTGGATGAATGAGCTTAATTCATACATAAACGCGGAATTTTCAAAGGTGGCATATATGTACAGTTAGACGGTGGTGGGTTGAAGAGCATTTTAAGCTTAATTCAATGAATTATTGCAATTCGAATTTTTATATGCTAATATATTTGATTTCTGCCTAAAATCAAATGCAATAAATTTGCCAACTGGATGAATGAGCTTCATACATAAACGCGGAATTTTCAAAGGTGGCATATATGTACAGTTTAAAATAATAAAAATAGCATTAAAATTGTCATATAACCAAAACAACATTCATAATCGTTTTCCCTCAGCACTTCACCTCCCTGTTAAACTCGCACCATTAACTCATTAACTGAAGATAAAGCAATAACAGATACGTTCTACACCGCTATACCTTGAGTCAGACATGCGGTATAGTGCGTGTCAAGCCATCACTAGGCCTACACGATGGAAGATATTCTTCAATTATACTACGCTGTCATATTCTCAGTAGAGCGTGCGTCAGAATACTAATAGACTGAGGTTGTTGTATGTAGGTTACGTTGATGGATGAAGAAAACATTTACAGAGAACTGTATGCCTGGTATTTATGAGTCATCTTCTAGGAACATGCAATGATTTCATATTTATAAAGGTTAAATAACAAATTTGTCATATGTAAAGCTTGAGAGTATTCTCGGAAATTATGTCTTATACGTTGTAAACTTATCTTGTTATCGTAATTAAGTTACCCGTTAATTAAGTTACACGCAATTTAAGATACAGTCACAGCTTTAAGTTGATTTACCGGTCCATGCGCTCGTTTTTAGTTCTGTGAAGTTGTTTTTTTTTTCGTTTTTTTCAGTTTGTGAAATTTTTCATTAACTAAGGAAAAGAGAGCTCCTCTCACCCCGGGAATAAAGAGCATGAAACTCTATCTTGATCTTCAGAAAATGTAAATTATTACGGTGTCATATATTGAAAAAATGAAAGTTTCAAGATTTAGGAGCAACCTAGATGTAAATGTCATTAATGATGTAAATGTCATTAAAAATAAGTCTAATCGTTTACGTTACAAAAAAAATTTCTTTTGATGGTTACTTGTAGATTCTCTATTGTAACATCCTATCCTATCCAGAAGTGAAAACAAGTAAGATCTTTATAGCCTCATGAATGTCAACGCATGATAGTAAAATCAGTGAATTGCCATATTTCTGTGACGCCTGCGTGCCGTATGGACGATAAGAAACTCGAGATCGTCGATTATTGAGCAAATATACAAGGTGCAAAATAAAGCTGGTCTATCACTAGCTAATTCCCTTTTATACTTATAAAGTTTCCAAAATGAGTACACACGTACCTTCAAGTTGGATAGTGGAATGATAGTGTAATGATAGTGGAATGATTTTCGTTACCCGGACACGGAGCATCGTTCCTCATGCCGCGAGCTGTGGGCCAGCTGAGGAGAATGAGCGTCTGTAATGGCCTGCGCAAGATGACCCTTGCTAATGTCTTCATGGCCGCACTTTTGCTGCTCCCTCGGGTCAACACTAAAACAGGTAAGGACAAAATTTCTACAGAGGGGCTTCTTTGGAAAAACCGTGGTTCCTTTTCAAATTATTTTTCAAAATAATTCACGCCTATCCTTCGTTTCGTTAGTAATTTTGATTCCATTTTACTTGTGTTTTTCCATCAATTAAATACATGAACATGAATATGTACAGTGAAATTATGATATATAAATAAATAAATAAAGAATAAATAAATTCTAGTAGCATTTGTTATAAAGTCTTTCTCAGCAATTTATTATTCTGATATATTTTAATGTGCGCCACAGCATTTTCTAATGCAAAGTCGTCGATACAACAATGCAGAAAACATGTAACGATAAATGTTTAGGTTTTGTATTTAAAAAAATATATTTCCTCCATTTCAACGTATTTACTAGTTTATCAGTAAGTTTTCATATTTATATGCCTAATCATTGCTCATATTATTAATTTTTGGTACACTTGGATAGATAAACCAAAATATATTTCTATTATACCCAATATTTTAAATCGAATTTGGAAACGAGAATTTCATTGAGAAAGAAATTACACTAAATCTTATCATCAGTCTCCCATAGGTTCCCTTCACAAGCTCCCAACAATAAACTCCCATTTTTGCTACACTTGAATAGACTAGACTATTAGGCTTTTATACCAAATATTTTAAATACAATTTTTGAAGAGAAAACTTCATTGATAAACAAAATACACAATATCCTATCATCAGTCTCCATAGGTTCCCTTCACAAGCTCCTGCATTTATTCAAAAGTATACAACAATAAACTCCCGTTGCTCCTATACTCCCCGACCACCGCCAGCGCCATGACGCGGCGGCGCCGTGTGACGCTGCGCCCCGAGCGCTCCAGATGAAAATTTAAGCGGGCGAGATTCCCGAGATTACTGTAAATGGAGGCGGTGTTGGGGCGGATTTGTTCCGGGGAGTTTGTTAATTGTGCACCGATGGAGAAATAATTTGAGGGAGGAAGTAAATCGGGATTTGGGGGCTTATTGTTAAATTAAAACTGATAAGTGACTAATTGTGAATTAAAGACAGAAAGCATAAGATTTTCGGATGCATTCCTGACGTGTAATCAACTATAGTAAGAGTACATATATATAGCCTGTGTGAAGTTTTGTTTTGCATGCTGCCATTTCTTAAATTTTTGTCAGGGAATGTCATCCATAATGGATTTAGGTTGACTTCGCGCTTGCAAATAATCGTGAAACACAATGGATTTACATCAGAGTCGTGTAAAAGATCGCTCATGACCAATATATTTACATTGACGTTGCACATGCAAGGGATTGTGAACCACAATGTTTTTGAATTGACTTCGTTGGTAAAACCGGAATCTCCATTGATTTAAAGCAAACGTCGTGAAGACAACGGCAAATCACATAAGAATTGCATTGGCGTCGCGAGCGAAAAGAGATCACTTAAGCACAAATTGTCCATTTGCTCACAACTGAATTAAAAATTTTCCCACATGTTAAAATCAAACTTTAAATTCAGCCAACACCTGTTGAGCCACGTCTAATCTCATTAATTTTCCACGAGTCATCCTGCATAAAAATGTACGAATAGAAAAAAAGTACGAACGGCCTAAATTCGTATTCACTGGAAGCGAATTTTACGACGACACGAGATTGCCAGGGCCGTGCGGCTGGCGCTACAGGTAAAAGGAAAAGAACCTGCAAACAAAAGAAAATGGTAGATACGGAGGGGAATGGATGCATCCCTTTGAGGGTTGGGGATGGATACATCCCTGTGAGGGTTCCGAATGAGTGGCGGGTCATAAATAAGCAGGGGAGAAGGCCATAACGTTCCGTGGAGACTAACCTCAATGAACGAAACCCGCGGTCTCGTGCGCCGTGCGGTTACTAGGAACCGAGAAAACCGCCGAAAATGTGTGCCGTTTCCCCTTGTTTTGTGATCTTGTTCTCGTACATGTGTTGCAAATGTCTGCTCTCTGGAACTCCATTAACGAAGGTTGTTGAAGTTAACGAGCCAGGCGGAAATTGCGTGTAGACAGCGTAGAAAACAATCACTTTTTTATTTAAATGTCCTAATACTGCACCTGCTGCTAAAGACGTATTGCATAGAGAATGAAGCTTCTGTGTAAATTACTACTACATTTTTATGGGCTAAACTCATCCTAGGAGATGAGATAGATACACACTGGATAAAAATTTCATTAACTCTGGAGTTTTCAACAAACCTTCACAGGCAACTTGGGTTCTACGTAGATTTTAAATTCACGCCAGTTTAACATACTTTTTCAACAACTTTATTTAAATGGAGTTTATTAAAGCATAATCAAGCATCACAATGATCAACGATTAGAACACTATTCGCCACAGAGTTCCTTGACTACGTGAAGCCATCGATTATTGGCCTTTAAGACACCATGTGGTTAATCACACCTGCGAACCACAGATCCTATTTTCGCGTGAGTCAAGTTCGGTTGCTGTCGATATTTTACCCCACATAATCGATGGTGCAAATGTTACAGAAGCTCAGCTCCTGAGTCTAACCTTTCATTTGGTGCTGCATGGCAAGAACGCATAGCGGCCGCTGAGTCACGCGACGTGTCAACGAAAGTGTGATGCCCTAATGTTGTGACACAGTCGCCACTGATGTCCTGACTCACAGTCGACACTGACGTCCTGGCACAGTCGACGTTGATGTCCTGACACAGACGACGCTGGTGTCCTAACATAGTCGACACTGACGTACTGACACAGTCGACGCTGACGTCCTGACACAGGCGACGTTGGTGTCCTGACACAGTCGACACTGACGTCCTGACATAGTCGACACTGACGTACTGACACAGTCGACGCTGACGCCCTGACATAGTCGACACTGACGTACTGACACTGATGTCCTGACACACAGTCGACGCCGGTGTCCTGATACAGTCGACACTGACATCCTGACACTGATGTCCTGACACAACAGTCGACGCCGGTGTCCTGACACAGTCGACACTGACATCCTGACACTGATGTCCTGACACACAGTCGACGCCGGTGTCCTGACTGACACAGTCGACACTGCCGTCCTGACACAGGTGACACTGACGTCCTGACACAGTCGACGCTGGTGTCCTGACACAGTCGACACTGATGTCCTGACACAGTCGACACTAACGTCCCGACACACTCGACACTGCCGTTCTGACACAGGCGACACTGCCGTTCTGACACAGGCGACACTGGTGTCCTGACACACAGTGTCACAGTCCACTCTAATGTCCTAAAATAGTCAAAGCCGTTGTCGTGAAGCAGTCCGTGTTGATGCTTCAACACAGTTCACTCCAATTCACTTATAATCCCCAATTTGCCTCATGTGATCACTTTAACCAGGGTTATAAACCATAGCATGATCTCCACATTTTCAGTCTACGATCGTTTTACACGCTACTGAGGAATTTCATGAGCTGGCACCGCGCAGACCGTACGAAATACCTGATCTAATTGAATGAAGCAAGGGTCATTGAACAATCCATGCAATATGTCGTTCTAATTCGATATACAGGCTACTATCAAGAATTGATGTAAAATAAGCAAGAAAAGGTAAAAAATTAAAATATGCGTTTAAAAAATTACTTTTTAATGACAACACTTCTAGAGAGGCCAGTGTCTCCAATGTTACACATGTACAATGAATTTCTTATTTTATTTTTAAAAATGAAAAATTATTTTCTAATTCTTTCAATATTAATTTTTTTTATTTTTCTAAATTAATTATTCTGTCAATTGATTCGAGCACTGTCTCCGACTCTACGCAAGTGAGCAAAATTTCAAATCAATTGGACCGATATAGAAGTGTGTTAAATATCGAAAAGTAAATTTGTAGCAGACAAACAAACAAACAACAAGAAGTGAAGTTAAAGAGAAGTGTTGTAAAATAATGTGATTTTTCCTTGGAAAGTATATGAACGAGGAAAATCTGAAATTAATAAAAGAGAGTTAATTGAAAAATGTGAGCGTAATTTACTGCGTGGAGTTCAATGGCAGCAGAACGTGACTCGATCGGTTGTCCATTTCTAACACTTAGATTACCTATGGAATTAAATCAGCACTCGCCTGACAGGCAGCACGCACGAAAATTTCTCTGCGCTCCATATTTTCAGGGAATGAAAGTTTAGTAAAAATACACCTTTACTTTTATTTTATTAAATGATTGGTCTAAGAAAGTTTAGCAAAAATACCCATTCAGTTCACCGCGGTGCATCGTTCAGTAGTATAAGTAATTTAATTATTTTAGTTTACACCTTTAGGAAATACATACAAATTTTAGGACACAATTAGGATTTAAATAATTGAATAATTTAAATAATTAGGACACAATATACAATTTAGGAAATACACAGGAAATACACACAACACCTTTAGGAAATTATTTGAATCATCGTCACAGTTCATGAAACAAGTTCACGAGACGGAATCAGTGTTTCTCTGCAACAAGTAAACAATTCAATTACGCTTCGATTTAGCACCCGATAATTTGGAAATACGTCAGATTTTTAATAGGCGATGTTGACGGCTGATCCTATTTGTGTCTTCTGTCTAATTTTGTAAGGAAAACTCAGGCATTAAGAGCTTTCTAGACACAACGGACGTTCTCTAGAACAAACGTTGAGAGTATGAAGACTAATGTACCACTGACGGTGTAAGGAAGACATAAGAACCTCATAGGAATTACACGTTCACCGCACCCCTGGCAGCAAGAAAAATCTGCGGGAGTGAAGGCTGATATTTCACGAGGTTCATTTCTGCAGCCATATCAGTCCCTGTATAAATAAATTGTCATTTTACGCACCACACTTACGGACCGAACAGTTCTGTGTAGGTTAACCTTGCAGTGGTCGCGTGTGTTATATATTTAATACACGTGCATTACATATGTAATGCATACCTACGAAATTGGACCGTAACGAAAGGCTACTAATCAGTGTTTTTACCCGCGACCAGTGTAGGGTTATAAGAACAAATTCGTCGAATTGTGATTATTCCGGCTTCGTCGAAGGCAACGTTTCATACATTGCATTATCGACGACTTCTGATTTTTAACGGCTGTATATTTTTCAGAACATCTTTTGTATTGTTTTTCTAATCCCGTTACTAAAATCAAGGTTATTAGCGAATCAACAAAAGCGGAAAATCGCCAACCCCTAATAGGGTTAAGAAATTGCGTACAACGCAACTCGAAATGGTATTTTTTGCAAGAATTATCATAACTTGAATTATTCAGTGACACGCATGTTCGTTCGCCGTCGATACGAGACGAGACTCGATCGAAGAGAGGGATTGGCGCTAAGACTTGGTTATTGACAGTCAATACGGCAATGGCGGTCCGGTGATACCGTAAAGTTCATTCCGCGTGGCCTTTGCATTAATGTTTGTGGGGCTCTGTCTAGAATCGGTGCATTGTCGGAATAAATTTGATGCTCTATGACAATCTTTGAGTCATATTTTGTAATTAAATAATGTGTTACATTCAAGGTAGTTTCTTTAAATCAACTCGTCTTGATTCGAAACTCCTTTGTCCATAGTTGAAAAAAGCGGACTTAACACACCCAATCCCGCACATTATTAGTATGGATCCATGAATAACTGAAAATAAATGTATTAGCATCCGTTCTAGTAGAGAGTATCGGACAAGGCCACATATTTTTTGCTATAGTGAGCATAATTCAGCACATATCAAGCTCCTAGGAATAAACTACGAATAAATATCAATATCTCGAGTCATTTTATACGACGTAGAGAAGCAGTGTAGGGTCGGGAGCGTGGCGAGGTTAGATAAGCCTTCCTTCTCGCCCCTGTCGTGACGGCGGTGACGCCTGATACTTTTTACTATGGAACTTGAGGATTTGAATATGGAACCCGCAGTAGTGACAGCTGACTGGCTTAAATTTTGGGTAAATTCAAATCAAAAGGGAGGGTAAAAAATCTCGCTTAGTGTGTGTAACTGAACATGCAACACTGAACATGCACTGAGATTGCGAATGTTGAAACGTTCAAGTGTAGCGTTGAAGTTGCTACTTATTTCTGAATTTATCCATTGGTTCCTCGTTTAATTTTCTTTTTTTACCTAATGCAGAGCATGCGAGCGTGGATGGCACACAGTACCACGAAGACACAAGCCTTCATTCCCTCGATATATTCTCAATCCCCGCACCCGACACTCAAGACAATACTATTAACTGGACAGACTCCGATAAACAAAACCTGGAGAATTCAACAGAAAATGAGATTTTCGTGCCACCAAACCCCGGCAGTGTGAGCGCAGCGGAGGTTGAAGAGACTGCCGATGCAGGGATAGTGTATCAGGTACTGGGACCAGGCCGCTACACTGCACTCGAGGGACCTCTCAACGTGACCGTGCTCAGAGGGTGAGTGCGGAACAAAACGCAAGCCTCATCGATCGCAATGATATATGTGTTTTCTTGCATGAATATTTTATTTAATATTGAATGAAAAGTTTTATTGAATGGATATTGATTGGACACGGATGGATTTGCAATAAGGAAAAATATGTGAAATTCTGCATGCAGGATGTCTTCCAATCGACGAGTAGATTTGAGATTTTTCTAAAATTCAACGAGTTTCATAACCTTAGGGCATTGCAATTTGAATTCATAAATTCGTCGAATTTATCGACAGATTATTGATTCTATTGAAATTTCATACTCGTATTATTAACTTTGAGTGCAGGCGTTTTGGATAGGAATGCTCAATAGGCTCTAGTATGACGAATCCATAGGAAACTGCGATACAAGACGTATCGCGATACAATATCATCATGCTAGATATATCATACTCCTCTAAATATTTACATTTACGTTACGTTCTTTCGGGAACTCTAATAAATTAAATCAATTTTGCATCATTAATCCTTCTTTTGGTTCACAGAAACAACCGTAAAAGGATATTTATCGTGCCATAATATTTCGAATTTCTTCAGTTTCTTTTATAGAATGTCAGCATGATAGTAGAATCACACTTCCTAGAAGTTCACATTTAGCTTGCGTGATCACTAATCCTTTTTTTCGGTCATCAGGAGTAACCGGAAAAGGACGTTTATCGGGCCACAGCACTCCGAGTTTCTTCAGTTGTCGGCTCGCCTGCTTCATTCGTCCGATGAGCTCGGTAGTCGCACCATTGGTCCGGTGGTCGAAGGCGTCCACTACTCCACTTCACTGCCATGTGGCTTGGTCAGCGTGGGCGGCACGCATGTCATCAGGTAATCTATTCGTCATAATTGTTACTTGTCAACGCGTATGTTAATTCATTTTCGGTAATTCATGATAAATATTTAAACACATTTTCGTCTTTCGTTTCAAATAAATAGATTCGTACCGCACTTGAAATTGAATCTATAAAATGCAAGTTTACTACTTGAATTATTAAGTCGTGAAACATAATATGAATAATTTTGATAAGTTTATGTCAATTTTTTTTAAATAATTGAGTTTGACCACATCAACGAAAACAAGGCCTAATAAAAAACGGCAAAAAACTATCATGGCTACTCGACTGACTCGGTGAGCTTCGACCAAGCGATACCCGCGTACATATCATCTGGATGTTCAGGTTGTCGCGTAACGATACGGTACTGGCGGAGACGATCGTGCTTGTGAGGTGGCCTAAGGTTGTGGTGCTGCCGCCTCTCAACGGAGAACCAATCTCTGCCAGGTGAATATATGTAATATTCTCATTTTATCATGAGGGTAGCTTCTCAGTATGAGTGCTCGGTGGCAACCCTAGGTACTATAGTTAATCTGGTAAATATATTATATTAACACTAAAATCAATACTTTGTTTAAAGCAGTATTTTCATTGAAGGAAACTATAATTGCCTTTGCACATTGGACCAGTAGTCGCGTTGTTACTACAACTACCAATAACTAAGCGTCCACATTTGCCGTGCTTCCGACCTAGGAAGGAGTTCATTCCCTATCCGCGTTAGGCTAATAACATAATAATTAGTAGCGTTTGTTCTTTTTTAGTTTCAGACCCCACTAGTGATTTCGTGTTCAAGGATCTTTTAACGCTTCCTTTTGACGTTCAACATTCGTCATTAGCTGGACATCTAAAAATGTTGTTTAATGGCACAAAATCTTTCGTAAACTATTTCGATGTACTCTGTAACAGTACTATTAGGTTTGGACAGCTAAACTAAAGAGCATTATTTAATGCCTAATTTTCTCCCAGGCTTGAATCGAAGTGTCGCCCGTTACCGAGCGAGCGTCCACTACAGACTTGTGGGGAGCTGTTGCATCACGGCTCCGTGTCAAGTTTGAGTCCAGTCATTTTGCCTCTCCAGCACCAGTTGCTACACGACGGATCTGAAATAAAACCTTCAAACTCCAGTAAAACAAACAATGATTCTGTAAATATACAAGCAATCAAAGATATGCTTTACAATTCCAACGAAGAGACCCCACTCACCTTACAGGAAAAAAGAAAACTCATTTCTCTCTCGCAGGCCGAGGAAAAACCGAAACTCATAAAAACGGCCTCATATAGTCTCATACAAAGCTACTCAGAAATCAGCAATAATACCGTTCATGATTCGATGCCAGCTGAGACAGGAAGGAAAGAGAAAGCACAGCAGCAGACAAAGTTCTGTGAACCGCCACAAGTGAGAGGAACGGATGAGGATGGTTCTGGCAGGGTAGTGGACCGGGTTCGCCTCACCTCCCTCTACTCCAGCGGAGAATCGGACCTGTGGTTCGACTGCCGTCACCTCATGGACGGTGAAGTGTACAGTGCACGGATTACCGTTCAGCTTCCCGCGTCGCCTGTACTTGGATCATCGCCAAGGTTTACGGTAAGATTTACTCTGAATAATTAATTGACACACCATGTCAAAGCACAATAACACATTAGAATGAAATCTTTCTTAACCAGAGATTGATGTAACTCTTGACTCCTTGAGTGAGAGAGTTAACTTACCCATACTTTAAGTAATTATCTTAATGTGCTGCTACCTCCCCATTCATTAGGTCCAATGGTTAATGCCTTAACGTGGCACGTTAAGATATTGGTACCAATATGTCAAGTATCAATACCTTAACGAACAACAACCTACTTATTCACTAGGTTCAATGGTCGACGATGGTGTCACTGAACGTGACAGTTCGCTACATGCAAGAGTGTCACGGCAGCGCCTCCGTCAGGGTTGGTCAAAGGACATGTCGAAGTACTCTGAACAAGATCAGGGTGTATGCGCGGGTTCCTTTCAACGTGGATTCTGTCAACCCACCAGTTGAAGAGAAGTAGGTGTAGTGTTTTTCGTAGAGCCAAGAACTGAAGTTACTTGCTAGTTAAGCAAGTAATGCTAAATTTCACAAATCCGATAAGTGGAATACAATAAAATTGGCATTGGTATATAATATCATCGAGAGCTATTCACGATCAAAAAATTTTTCCCTATATAACAGCAGTTCGAGGCCGATTTATAATTTTTGGCTTTTTAAGGTACTTGGCGGAGTACAGAGTGCGGCGGCTGCCTGTGAACATCCCGTGTTCGCTATTTTCTGAAGGACCGTCCGAATATTGCTTCGTGTACGTGAGCATTGCGTCATCTGGGGCCGTGTTCGAGGTGGCCAGGGTCTGCCGGTCTACTCTGCGACCCGGAGGTGTGATCCTGCACAGAACCTTGACGTAATTTCAACTAGAGTTCAACTGCACATCAGTTACATTTTCAACTGGAGTCCAGCTATATATGGCCCTAATTATGATCTCAACTAGAGTCTAGCTCTAAGCCCCAGTTGCTATCACAACTATAGCCCGTCTCTCGCTGTACGCCATTTTATTCAGTCAAATCACCGGAACTGCCATATCTCCCAAGAAGTCCTAGCACGACAAACTTCGAGGTTGACAGCCCGCGCGTGGTCTCTCGCTTTGCCCTGCGCCACAGTGCAAGCACTCTGCGCGACAGCGCGCCGCGGGATTGCACAACATCGAGCTGTGTATGGCCCAAGTTGCTGTGCAAAGTGATTGCCAATATGAGAATCTAGTAATACCGGCAACTGGGGTTTAGCGATTGACCACAGTTGATGTATCAGCTTTAATCTCGCTATGGAAGGCATTAAACGGGTTTACAGTGAGTCTGAGTGAGATATATTTGATGACGTGCATCGCCCCCTATGTTTATAGCCAAACTTTCTGGAAATGGAGCTCCCATCGAAGTAAATTTCGACAAACATGGGCATTGTGTCAATTATAAATACTGACACAAGCAGCATTTAGAAATTTCAAATTCAATCATGAGTTTTTAATTTATTTATTCATGCCTTTTTATCACCTAGCATTTCTGTCTATCAAGGCATTGAAAGTAATTTTTTCCGCATGGAATAAATTTTTTATCGGCGAGAAGTCGTGAAAAAACGATCGAATTATGCCAAGTGCTCGAACTTTTAAGAATTAAAATTATTGGGCATCAAGAGGCTATCTGGCAACAAGCGGTATGTATATCATTAAATGTTATCAAAAGCAATGCTATCAATGACCCTCAATGCAATGCTCTACCGCAAAAACGTTTACACTTAATTAAAGCTTTGCTGCAGAACCTT